>NW_025215552.1:0-15274 GCF_010389155.1 Erigeron canadensis | reverse complement strand
TAGAATATAGGATTAGAAGCTTGCGGGATCTTGGAAGGACAAAGACAAGACATAATGAAGAAAATAAGGACCCAAGAAAAGATGCAGGTGGAAAGATAGATGGTTGCAAGGATTGAGGCCAGGATCTCGAGCCGAAAGTTAGATTTGAAGAACTCTTCAAAAACGGAGAAGCCAGCGCCGCTGGATATCACTCCCAGCACTACTGGAAGAGATTTTTGGACTCCAAATAAGGCGAAAGGCAATGTCGAGAAGGTAGAACACATTAGACATCAGAGTTGAGACCACTACCGAGCAGAAAGGAGGAAATTATAGGAAAGAAAGGCAATGAGAAAACGATTCATTAGCAAAGTCTCCAAAAGAGAAGGCGTTAATGGCGGTGAAGAACTTTAAACAGCAAAGAACGAAACTTGGGGAAAAGCATGGCAAAGAATGAATGGGGTTTAGTGAATAAGTTAGCGACCGAGGATAAGAACGCAAAGGAACAAATGAAGTCATTCTATAACGGATTGAACGTAGGTACAAAGAAGGCATTCAATGAAGGGTTAGTGAAAAGCATCATCTTAACAGAACCCTAGAAGATAATGAGTTCCTAAAGATATGGAAGCAAGAACGCAAAATCTGGAACTGTGACGGAGCAACCAGTGTCAATGGTATATAGACCAGCGCCGCTGATACACCCTACAACTCTGATTTTTGCGAAACTAAATCCGTCACCACCCGAACCAGCCCTGGAAGTCAAACACCTATAGACGTGGAGATGGTTGAAGCTACTGGAACACGATGGAACTCAGACAACTTGGAGAAAAAAATCAACGTCAAGGAAGCCATAAGTCACTTCGAATGTTACCCCACGGGTACCGGCCCTAGGCCTACCCGTACTCATCAACCTAGTTTCTAGCCTAGTATGGCTGAAGACTCGTTAAACTTAGCGCTTTTTGCGAGGCAACCCAAGCAGTATTTTTTTTTTACTTTTTATTTTTTATTTTTCATTTTTAGGAATATGTAACTAATTGCAATTAAGTGATTGTTTTAAATTTTATCATTGTGATATTTTATGAAGTATGTTTTTTAAGTATCAGAGATGCAAGCTTTCAATTGATCAAGGAACAAGTAACTTGTTGCAATCATATTTCGTTTTTATTTCCTTTATTTTATATTTTAGCTTGTTATTTTCCATTTCTTATATTTTGATTGAAGTGTGCAGGGTATATTGCTTTGTAGTTTGAAAGAAACCATGCACTTGGCTAAAAGCTAAGTGTGAGGGAGTTTGAGCATCAAATCGCTGAAGAAATCAGACATCGGAGACTGTACAGGAGTCAAAACCTCCGCTTTAAGTCACAAAGCGCCGCAGAAATGCATCAGGCATCCCAGCTCCACACCCACCATGTCAGCACCGCTCCTAGCCCAGAAAGGTCCAACCAGCACCGCTTCTACCATGCCAACGCCGCTTAAGGCCCGAAAGGCTCAGCCAGCGCCGCTCCCAGCTCCAGTCTGCGCACTAGATCGCCAAAAATCCAAAAAAAATCAGAAAAACCCAAAAAATCCAAAAAAATTAAAAAAATCAGAAAGTACCAAAAGAAAAAGATGGAGACACATCCATGGATCGCCATCAAATGGAGACAATTGAATTTATCAAAGCTCATCATGTTCAAGTCGCTCTGCAAATGCCATCTTCAACATCAATCATGCAAATTTAGGTCCGGGAAGTTTGTTAATCCTGTTACTATTTTATTTTTACGTGTTTTTCCTATTACACTTAGTTTCTATGTCTAGTAAACGAGGACGTTGTACAATTTAAGTGTGGGGGGATGGAATAGGAAAAACCCTTTGTCTAATTGTTTGATTTTGAACAATTTTTCTACTACTTATTTTATGCAAATTAAAGGTTTTTTGTGTCTGAAAATTGTTTTGAGAATATAATTTTTGCAAGTAGACAAAAGATGACGATAACTAAGCAACATTAGCTTGGTAGGATGAACGATTAGTTAGAATGTTAGCTTAACTATAGACTTGTGGCTGTGCTTGCTTCCAACTGGATTAGAGCTTAGACTGAAACTGTATGCGATTACGTTTGCCATAGCATACTTAACTGGACTTTAATAAGTCTAGCAATTAGAGCTTTCTAGTTATTAGTAGGTATATTAATTGGACTTAATACTATACGTGCTTGTGTAGGAACTAGTTTAGATGTATATGTCCAACTAATACTAGATGGGTGCTGAGACACCTCTATGTCAATGGTGAGTGTACTTTGCAACACTATCACTAATCTGGACGTGACCAGTTTAGAGTGAGTAGTGTACCAGGTTGACAGCACACAAAGTATTAGTAAAAGTATGAGCATTGGGATCTCAACTTCGACGTACAATATGGTTGACAACACACAAAAGTATTAGTAAAAGTATTAGTAATAATCCTTTGTGTGTGCTAAATAAGTAGGACAAAAGGTTACTTTATTCAACCACTCTACATCTTTGCACTTTTATCCACAGACAAATTATTGTCCGGTTAAAAGGATGTAGTGTAAAAGGTCCTCCTCGTAATCAGTGTAAAGCTTTGTAAAGGCATTTACACTGAATGATCTCCAGTTGATTGATCTGGTGAAATGTCAACTGGGCTTCGCTACCATTGCCATTTCCTTTCTTCCACTTGTTGTCTTCGACTTCAACTGGAAGGTCTTCAGATTTATCTTCAGATCTCAACTGGAGGAAGTCATCAGTTGCTTAAACTGTACAATGCAACTGTACTTCTAATATTTCGGACAATTCTTCATGCTCTCCAGATGCAGCTAGAGAGCTCCAGTTTATAGTCAAAACTGGACCTAATAAATTCCCCCTAATTGTCCTGATTATTGCCAAGTATTTTCAAACTTGTTTCTATACAAGTGTAAGTTTGAAATACTTGTGTTTAATAAAACTTATAAAGTTTCCAAGACATTTTTATAGATCATCAAATGTCTTGGGTTTAATTTTAATTGTTTGTAGATCTTATCAGTTATCTAACTTGTGAATTACAATCTCGCAACTTGTATATACACAATTTTACAAAGAATTACAAGAGAGCAAATAAAATACAAGCAGATAGATAGAAGAAAACTTAAACAGATGGCCTTCGCCAGTTTTCCTTCTCTTGGCAACAGATGAGATTGGCTGTTTGTCTTCAAGATCAAGGCCTAATCTTTCTTCAATGTTTCCTTGAACTTGATCAGATTTTGCAATACATATTCCCAGCCTTTTTCAACCTTGTTCTTTCGCTGCCTACCTCTAGCAACTCAACATCTCCACATGCTCTGAATGACCATACTGATGGACATCAGGGTTCTCAGTTGTTCTTTGGGTCCACCAAAGTATTGAACCTCAACAACAAAATGTTGGCACTAGGCTTGATCGATATTTTACATCAGTGATCTTACCTTTATTGTGCCTTCGACGTGTACATCAGATAAGTATGCGAGCCTCTGATTCATTGGTCAGCTTGATCTTACTTGTGCTCAGTTTGTGAGTAGCAGCTCGAATATCATCAGTTGTGGGTTCAGATGGTTCTACCCAAGTCCTCGATTTGCATCTCTTGATAAGGTTTTTGTTTCTTCCTTGGACTGGGTGGAGTTAATACTTTGCTGACCACTTCTTAACTTGTTCAATCCTTTTGAGAATCCCTTTGACCTTATCTCTTTAGCCTTTTCCACCGATACATTCAAACACTTGGCATCAAGACCAGCTTCATCATCTTGGTAGTGTTTGTCCAGTTCTACTTCAAGCATTTCCTTCAAGGCATTGACAATCCTTGGATCTTCTTTTATTTTCTTAATTCCAACAGTTGCAAGCCAAGGAGTTGTGCGTCAGTTACATCAACAAGAGGGGTTGGAAGATTTTTCTTGATCAAACTGATTGGCCTTCATTTGTTTCTTCCTTTCCTTGACCAGATACCACCCTTGCTAATTCTGACTTTCGCTTTCAGTAACTGGAGGCAATGATCAATATTGCCAGTTTCCAAAATAGGTGCATCGGCGGCAGGTTCTTAGAGTCATCAGTTGCAATGGCCTTTCCTTTATCCACATTCCCCCTAACCACATCATCAAAAGATTCAATTAACTGCTCACCAGCCTCAGTACTGGTAGCAACAACCATCTCCTTCCCTGAACTGAAGCTTCAACAAGAGTGCGAGGGACACGAACAGACCTTTCCCCCTTGGCAGCATCTAGTCCTTGCCTAATAGCTTTAAATCGGCATGACTGGAGGGCAAGCGATCTAGAGGCTGCCACGATTGCATGTTCTTGCACTCTTTGAAGACTCCACATAACATGCGAACTGTCCACATAGATGATTAATCTCTTGAGATTGAGTCATGACATTTCCACAAGTGGTGTCTTGACTCTTTTGAATCGCTTGAAGTATATTAAATCATCTGGGGAGAGCCCAGTTGCCGGTGCTTCCTTTCCAACTTCTTATTCCTTTCTTTGCCAGCTTCAGTGGTCAGTTTTTCAATTGCAGTAGTGTGATCAGATACCTTGCTGGCTAATGTATCCAGACTGCACCTCAACTGATTGATCTCAGATGTTATGGGGGTGAGATCAACCTGAGGCACTGCAGTCTTGGTGATCTCAGATATCACCCTTTCTATCAAATTATTCTCCCTTTCAGCCAAGGTATTTTCAATTTTCTGACCAACTGAAGTGGCCAACTGGTTGCCAAGCTCAACAACATCCAGACCAGGTTTTTAAAAGTAATTTGACCTGTCTTTCTAATTGGTTCAACTCAACCTCTGATGATCTGACAGTATTATTCAGCAGGTTGGTGATGGATGTGTGTACCTTTGATTGAGTTAGTCAAAAGCTTCCTTTAAAGAAGTAGCCAGTGAATTGCAGCTGATGACCAACTCGTTGAGCTTCCTGAATACCAAGTCCTCATTGCCAGAGAACTTGTTAATCCCCAATCAACCACCCTTACATTAGTGATGTGATCCTTGTAGTATTTGGAGAGGGACTTGGTATTCTTGTCTAGTGTTTCTGAATATCTTCACCCTTGTTAAAAGGTTGAGATATCGGTTTGGAAAGACACGAACTGGGTGTCCAGTGACGGAGGGGAAGGTGCCACTGGACCTGCTCGGAATGCAAAGATACAACTGCAGGAGGTACGAAAGTGAAGGTTCTCCAGTTGTTGTTGCACAGCTGAAGAAGAAGAATAGAAGTTGTTGAAGAAGGAAGGGAAAGAGATTCAATGTGACGTTCATGCTGAGAATGCTCAGGTGTGAACGTCGGCGACGGTGGTGTAAGAATGTGTCTATTTCTAGGCACATTCATGGATGAAAGTAGTTGTCGAGAGGCGAATGTGGAATTTCTTGTAAGGAGGAGAAGTCAAGTGGTGAAACTGAAACTTGTGGTTCTTGGGGCTGACCAAGGAGAGAAGGGAGCTGATCAAGTACAGTTGCATCAACCATCTCCTGGTTAGATTCAGTCTCAGATGAATCTGAAGATTCAAGCTGAAACTCACCCTTATTTATGCCAAGATCCATAAATGTTGGGGGTGGCTGAACAGGTTGTTCAGACTCCTGATGACCAGTTTGAGTTTCCTCAATGGTTTCATCAGTTATAGGATCCGTTTCCGAAGCATCTTCTCCCTGAAAAGAGGTAACTGGAGCCTCAACTACAACTGCTCTTTCCTCAGTTGCAATCATGGGCTTGTGATTCAGAGACGATCACTGGCTGTGACTGGTCAGATATAGCAAGTCCTGATCTAGATCTCCTTCTACTTTTGGTAGATCTTCTTGCCTTTGGAACCGCTGGACGCCTGAGGGGAGATCTCCAGGTTCTGCAACAGTCAGCATGCAACAGTCACAGCATCTGCAGACAAACTGGTGGGTCCCTCATTATTTTGAGGCCCGCCCAGTTGTCTTTCTGACTTACCTGGTGGTGGTGCATCAGTTCTAAGAATGCCAGTAGCATTCTTGGAGAAATCTGGACTTCATCAGATGTGGACACAAGGTTGTCCAGATTTCTTAATAATTCTGGCACAGAGTATAATGATTGAGTGTTATTGTATTCCTCTCTGCCCAGAATTAGTATGAAACAAAGGGATAGAAATCGCGAAAATGGGATACAAGGACCCCTGTTGCCTTTTAACTTAAACACCAGCTTCTAAACAGGATGTTTGCGAAGTCCACCCTTAGTCCATTCCACAGGCAGTATGCCATCTCTGCCTGAAAGAGTTTATCTGGTCCAAACCACCAGAACTCCCACCTAAACTTTCCACCAAATGGACCATGAAGTACTTCCAGGATGGTGAAAGCCCTCTCATAGTAATTGATCCTTTGGTCTTCAGTACACCTCCCTCCAAGACTTCTTTATTCCCCATGTCAAGGAAGACCTGACGGAAGTTGATATAGGAGAAATCACCACTGGACTCTCATCTTGTCTCCAGTAATTGAGGTTAAGGGCCTCCCTCAATGTCTCAGTGGTGATGGTACACGGGACTGACCCATCTTTAAAGTGAAGGAGATGGATGAGCAGTCATCAGAATTGGACGCCGTGTACCAGAACTCGCACAAGTAATCATGAAACAACTTGTTTGGGTTCAAAGAAAAGGCATCGCTGAGGGGAGAATCCCGAAGAAAGGATTGGATTTTCCCAATGAGAGAATCAGCGGCCTGATGCCCTTGAAGAGATGCCATTGGATTGTTTGGATTTAATTTTATTAATTTGAACTTATATGGGCACCAACAGCATGAGAAACATTTTCGGATGGATTATACTCGACAGTGAGTAGATTCACATCACGAGAGCGAGATGAAGAAGATGATGATTTGGAGCCATTTGAGATTTGGATTTAGGGTTTGGATTTAAAGAAGAAAGAGAGAAAGGGATCTCGAATTGTGAATGATTGGAAGAGTAAAGAAAGGAATTTTGTGCGAAGTAAATGAGAAAAAAAATATTTAGTGGGGGTGGTATATATAGCAGTAAAATATACCAATATATATACGAAAAGATATTTTAATCCCCAAATTTTACACACAATTTCAAAATTGATTTTTTAGTAATTTTGAGAATTCAAAAACATTTAATACCTCCCATCAAGCATTTAATGCTATGACGGCTGGTATTCCAACTCACCCATTAACTTCAACAATTCCCATAAAAAGTGCAATAATTTTCAGCAAAAAATCTTGACACGTAAGACATGTCAGGTGACGTTTGTGAGAGTGATACAAACACTCGAGTATCATCACGTGTCACAAGTATTCACCAAGTAAAACATAACGTTATGAAATCTGGTTGACCACCAGTTTAAGACAAGACCAAACTAGTATACTGGAGAGATTTTCCAGATGCCAGTTTCAATTGGAGATCCTCCAGTTGCATTTTTCAAAATAAAACGAATTTTAATTGGAAAAATATTTTGAGTCTTTCCCCCTAAAAATGTGATCCATTCGATCAATGACTAGTCTTTGAGTACATCAAGGCGTTCAATCTCCGACCAATCAAGGATCACCTGGACCATCCTCAACTGGAGGGCCTCTCCAGTTTAATGAGGATTTAACATACCCAGTTCACTGATGAGATGTTTAAAAGTTTTTTCATCAAGAGGTTTTGTAAAAACATCAGCTAACTGTTTATCAGTGGGGATAAAATATATTTCAATGTCTCCTTTCATAACATGATCACGAATGAAGTGATACCTGATGTCAATATGCTTTGTCTTTGAGTGCATCACTGGGTTGTGAGATATAGCAATTGCGCTGGTGTGTCACAAAAGATTGGGGTTCTTGTGTATTTCATACCATAATCAAGTAACTGGTTTTTGATCCAAAGAATCTGGGCACACAACTGGCCGCAGAAATGTACTCTGCCTCAGCAGTTGACATTGAGACGGAAGTCTGCTTTTACTGGTCCAACTCACCAGTTTTCCCCCAGGAAGTGACAACCACCAGTTGTAGACTTTCTATCAATCTTACAATCTGCATGATCTGAATCTGAATAACCCATTAGATCTAACCCTGAGCCTTTGGGATACCAAAGACCAAGGCTAGGGCACCCTTTCAGGTACCTGAAAATGCGTTTAACAGCATGCAAATGTGATTCTTTTGGATTGGCCTGAAATCTGGCACATAGACATGTTGCAAACATTATATCTGGTCGGCTGGCAGTTAAATACATCAGTGAACCAACCATTCCACGATATTCCTTTTGGTCCACTGGTTTACCATTTGGGTCAGAATCCAAATTCAATGGAGCTGAAATAGGTGTGGTTTTCGATGGGATAGAATCATATTTGTATTTTCTTAACAAATCTCTGACATATTTTTCTTGGTTAATAAAAATACCATCCATGGTTTGTTTAATTTGTAAACCTAAGAAAAATGTTAATTCACCCATTAAACTCATCTCATATTCTTGAGACATGATTTTTGAAAACCTTCTACACATTCCATCATCAGTTGACCCAAATATAATGTCATCAACATAAATTTGTGCCAACAAGATATTACCTTTTCTTTCAAGATAAACAAGGTATTATCTATTGCACCTTTTTGAAAACCATTATTAAGAACATGTTTAGTTAGAGTGTCATACCAGGCTCTGGGGCTTGACGAAGACCATACAAAGCTTTGTTTAGTCTATATACCCAGTGAGGATGCTTTTCGTTCAAGAACCCTGGAGTCTGCTTAACATACACTTCTTCTTCCAACTTTCCATTCAAGAACGCACTTTTGACATCCATCTGGAAGACTTTGAATTGCAAATGAGCAGCATAAGCCAAGAAAATTCTAATGGCTTCAAGTCTTGCAACTGGAGCAAAAGTTTCATCGAAATCAACACCTTCTGCTTGACAATAACCCTTGGCAACCAATCTTGCTTTGTTCCTGACAACATTGCCATCTTCATCCATCTTATTTCGGTAGACCCATCTCGTTCCAATGGGTTCTTTCTTTAACCCTGGAGGACAAGAACAAGTTCCCAAACATGTTCCTTTCGAACTGGTTAAGTTCTTCTTGCATAGCCTCAACCCAGCTTGGATCTGCCAAAGCCTCGTCAATCTTCTTCGGTTCAATCAGTGATAGAAGGTAACGTTCAAGCATTGTTCACTTGTGGCTCTTCTAGTCTGAACCCCACTATCTGGATTTCCAATAATTTGCTCAATTGGATGAGCAACTGTCCATTTAGTGTATTGACTAGGTTGATATTTCACAACATCAGTGCAAGACACCTGACGATCTTCAACGTTGTGGCAACTGGAGATGGATCAGCCCAAACTACTTCAACTTCATCATCAGTGTCAGCTGGAGAAGGATATTTTCAAACAAAGGCATATTTTGAAGAACTGGAGAAGTCTGAACTGGTTCTGATGTTGTTGTGGCACGAACATCTGATCCAATCACCAGTTTCTGTGGTAAATTGAAACTGATGGAGGGATAAAATGGAGTGTCACTGGAGATTTTCTTCTGTGCAACTGGTTCCAAGTCTTGATGACTGGAAACATCTTCTGGTGTAGAAACTGATTGATGAACTTGATCAGATACACCAAAATCAACTGGGTCAGCTGAAGATAAATCAAGGCTTGGTCTTTTATTGATTGCCTCATTTGATTCATCGAATGTGACATGAATTGTCTCATGTACCTTTTGGAGTCTATAATTATAAACTCAATAGGCCTTTCTTATATCTGAATACCCCACGAAAACACCTTCGTCAGCTTTTGCATCAAATTTTCCCAACTGACTGGAATCGTTCAAAATATAAACTGGAGAACCAAATACATGAAAATATCCAATGTTTGGTTTACGATTCCTGAGGACTTCGTAGGCAGTCTTCCTATGTCTCTTGACATAAACTGACCGATTTTGGGTATGACAAGCTGTAGACACTGCTTCTGCCTAAAAACTGGTGGGAAGACCTGATTCAGATAACATACTTCTTGCAGCTTCAATCAATGTGCGATTTTTCCTTTCAACCACACCATTTTGCTCTGGAGAACGAGTTGAAGAGAAGTTTTGAGAAATGCCAGTGTCAGTGCAAAATGACTCTAATTCATTGTTGATGAATTCAGTACCATTATCACTTCGCAACTGACACACTTTCTTGGTATATTTGAGTTCAATTCTTTTGATGAGTGAGATGATTTCACCAGGTGCATCACTTTTTGATCTGGTGAATACCACCCAACAATACCTAGTGTATTCATCAACAACAACTAAAGTGTATCGTTTACCAGCTTTAGTTTGAACATTCACTGGACCAAAGATGTCCATATGCAGCATGTGAAGAGGTTCAGTGATACTGAAGTTTTGCCTGGTCTTGAAACTGGCCCTTTTCTTTTTGCCCATCTCACACCCTAGACATGGCTTTCCTTTTAAAGGAAATTAAAGGAATCCCTTCCACCAGTTGTTTCTAGATAACTTATTGATATTCTTGAAATTAAGATGGGATAACCTTTTGTGCCACAACCAGTTGGTGTCCTCATCAGCTTTGGCATAGAAACAATGCTCTTTTGGAGCAGGTTCCATGTCCATTATGTACACATTCCCTTTCCTTGGTGCAATCATCACCACTTTCCAATCCTTGTTAAATATGGTACCTTGAGCAATATCGAACAACACTTATATCCATCATCACAAAGTTGACTGACACTTATCAGGTTATATTTCAAACCATTAACAAATGCAACTTTTGTGAACTGGACCTGTCCATTGTCAATGACACCATATCCTTCAGTTTTCCCACTTCCATCATTACCAAATGTCACTGTCGGTCCATCTTGGACAGTGAACTCTTCCAGCAGGGGCTTACATCCGGTCATTGTCTGTCCAGCAGCGCTGTCCAGATACCAGATATTCTTCTTTCGATTGTCCTGCACACCCAAGTAGATAATTAGTTATTTTTGTGAACCCATCTTTTCTTGATGGGTCCACCAGACTTCTCTTGAGAAGACTCTGCAGATTTACTTGGGTTGGAACTGGAGGATTATTTCCAGCTTCAGGAGTAA
The DNA here is from genome assembly GCF_010389155.1 of Erigeron canadensis. Lineage (NCBI taxonomy): Eukaryota > Viridiplantae > Streptophyta > Magnoliopsida > Asterales > Asteraceae > Erigeron > Erigeron canadensis. Next base: position 4,298 of record NW_025215552.1, on the reverse strand, counting down.
AAACAATTGGTTTGATGGGAACAACAACATCCTCCTTTTCCATTCCAGATTTTGCTCCTTTTTGAGCAGATTGATTTTGTTTTTGCTTTGCTTCAATGGAGGAGTTTTAACAATTTGTTTTTCAACTGAAGAAGACGAAGCTCCTTCCAGATTTTTTATTCTGGCAGTACAACTTTGTACTTGCCTAGACAAATTTTGGAGTTGACTCTCCAGTTTTAACAATAGGTTGTTTTCTATAGGCTGCTGAACCTTGGACTTGGGTTCAGCTAAATTCTGAGTCTTTGGAGTCTTGGGCTCATTGGACTTTTGAGGTAAAGGATTATCACCAGCTTCCTTTTTAACTGAAGCTTTAGCCTTTTTGGCTCCAGTTTTGACCTCAACAGGGGTGGTCTCAATGGATTCAGATTTGGCAATGTTAGAGGAGTCATATGGAGTCTCAACTCTAACTGATTCTGGCATCTGGTGAATTGTGGGTAAAACAGCTGCCATCTGAAGATCACCAGATTTCCAGCAGTTTTTGGAGCATTAATGGTTTTTGAAAAAGCGTCATAATTTTTACCAGATGCTTGTACCCAAGATTTGATAACCATGTGTTCCTTTTCAAGATCAAATTTTATTTTTGGTTGTCTCTTTCCAATGCCTCATTTTCAAATCTGACTCTTTGAGAGCCAACTGGACAAATCATTAATTTGACTTTCATGTTGTTAAACTCAATTAAAACAGTTTCCAAATATCTTTCACAGTCAGTTCTCATAGTTTCAACAAATAACAGGTCATCATTTATGATTCAGCAATATCCAGTTTTAGTTTTGTATCCAATTCAACATCATAATCTCTTACCTACCCATCTTCCAGAAACAAAATCATCTTTTACCACTGGTTGTTGATTTTCTAATGCCATGAAACACACATCTCTAATCTCTTCTTCATCATCAGATGAGTCATCAAAGAGTTCCCATTTCCCTTCAGTTTGAGCCATCATGCACTTGTTTTTCTTTCTCTTTTTCTTGTTCAAGAGACATGAGAGCAATTTGGGCCTTAAGTTTCTTGTATTTGGCCTTATAATCATCAGTTTTAACAAAATTTAGGACAACAGGACCAGTTTGGTTGTTCATCTGACTAGATCTGCAATCCTTCATGAAATGACCTTTCTTACCACACTTATAGCAGATAAGATTGGCCTTATCCAGAGAATTTGAACTGGAAGCATTATTGGACTCATTAAATCGATTAGATTTATGCTTGAACCTGTTAAAGGTTTTAGCAATCATGGCTACCAGATCATCATCGTCAGTTTCCACACAACCATTACTTAGATTTGTGGTTAGGTCAGAGTTCAGTAAGTTGTTTAACATCTCCTTCATAGAATGTAACTGGACATTCTCAGCAGACATTAAAGCAGCACAAAGTTGCCCAGTAAGGTTGGCGACCTTGGAACTCTGAGCATGGTTTAAAGCATCTTGCTCAACCAATATCCTTGCAGCATTATTATCTTCAGTGAATCTGAAGGCTCCATAAAGGGAAGCAAGAGTATGGCTATGCAAGGTCTTACCTTGTCTTAAGACAAGAACCATGTGTGCCCATTTGGATGGCAATACATCACAAAATTTCTCAAGAAGAATATCCTTATCCTTCTCCACTCCCAAGCCTCTAAGTTGATTAATTAGGCTAGTAAATCTGGTGTAAGTACCAGTTAAACTTTCATTGGGAAGAGCAAAGAAGGATTCATACTCTTGTTTAGTGCAGCCTTTCTGGTGACAATGGTGTCATTTCCTCCTTCAAACTGGAGAGCTAATTCATCCCACATAGATTTAGCACTTGGAAACAACACAAGTGTTGGAATTAGTTCCTCAGGGACAGCAGCAAAGATCATGTTTTTCAGTCTGGTATCAAGATCAACCAGTCTGCGATCCTCGTCTGACCAATGTTCCTCAGACTTTTCCCTGGTAACTCTTCTCCCAATTGGGTCAAAAAGAGGGCTAACACCACCGGACATGGGTATATATGGTCCATCCTTGAGGATTTTCAACATATACCTCTCTATCCCACCAAAATGCAAGAGCATTCTAGATTCCATGCACCAAAGGTCTCACCATTCCCATCGAATTTGGGAACTGGAGTATTGGAATAGTGTACATGGACATGGCTAGCTCCAGGGTAGGAGGAGGAGGAGGAGGATTGGTGTTCAAAGGAGTTGTCACATTAATGTTAGGATTAGGATTAGTTTCATTTTGAGGACCAGAACCATTCTCACCTTCAGCAGCCATCAAGCAGACCTAGGTTATAGAATTGAAACAATTCAACCTGCCCGCTCTGATACCACTGTAAGTCCCAACTAATATTATATGGGTGCTGAAGACACCTCTATGTCAATGGTGAGTGTACTTTGCAACACAATCACTTAATCTGGACGTGACCAGTTTAGAGTGATTGTGTACCAGGTAATCTGGAGGTTACTTATTAAGGTGACATGTAAAAAGTAAATACAATGCAATAATGTAACTGACAAGTAAGAAAATATGGTGAGACAATATGTAATTTCAAGTGTATTTTATTTTAGATTGTTAAATAAAGTACAAGGTTGTTGCGGAACCAAGATAATACAAAGATGTAAATATCCTAACAACCTATGAAATACAATTGATCTATACTTGGAAATTCTCTTAACAATCGAAACACTTAAAGTTGTAAAATGTTCCTTTTTGCGATTGAGAGAATATTGCACAAGTTCACCAATATTGCAGAATGTATGTGTTTGCAAAGTTGTTGAAATGCTTGGGCAAGGACCTCTATTTATAGTCGAAGTATAAGCATTGGGATCTCAACTTCGACGTACAAATATGGTTGACAACACACAAAAGTATTAGTACATAATCCTTGTGTGTGCTAAATAAAGTAAGACAAAAGGTTACTTTATCAACCACTCTACATCTTTGCACTTTTATCCACAGACAAGATTATTGTCCGAGTAAAAGGGATGTAGTGTAAAAGGTCCTCCTAGTAATCAGGGTAAAGCTTTGTAAAGGCATTTACACTGGAAGATCTCCAGTCGATTGATCTGGTGAAATGTCAACTGGGCTTCGCTGCCATTGCCATTTCCTTTCTTCCACTTGTTGTCTTCGACTTCACTGAAAGGTCTTCAGATTTATGTCTTCAGATCTCAATGGAGGAAGTCATCAGTTGCTTAAACTGTACAATGCAACTCGACTTCTAATATTTCGGACAATTCTTCATTTTCTCCAAATGCAGCTGAGAGCTCCAGTTTATAGCCAAAATGGACCTAACATAAAGTTCAATAATCGAGAATGTTAGAAAAATAATTTATGTTATATGTTAATTAGATATAAATATAATACTAAACGTATGACTATTGTTGTTTATAAATCTATCTAAAAGAAATTTTTTATAATAAGTATAACATAAAAGAGACATGCGTCGTTTCAATATAATGTCAAGCGTCACTTTAAGAAAACTCTAATCCTTTTTTAGTAACTTAGATTTGATATGTCGTTTAGATTGAGACATTATGTTAATTTATGTCGTATCTATATATGTAATTGATAGATTATGGACTTTATGTTATGGTAATGATCGATTACATGTTTTGGTGTTATATATATGTGTGTTATGTATGATGTTTGTTGTGTAATATACAGTACAAAATCATATGTGTTAGGATTCCTTAAGATGAAATACTTAGGAATATAACTAAGTCTTGTATCTGACGAAGATAAGGTATATCTTCGTTAGAGGGCAAACGAAGATAAACTTCGTTTGGTACAAACGAAGATTAACTTCGTTACATGGGCTGGGCAGCTAAGTTCGTAAGAAAAAGCCCAGCAAGCCCAGTTCGACTCAAAACATATATATACGATGAATACTCTAAAATAAGTATCACGTTCGACATACAAGTACACCAGACACCTAAGTTCGTTCTATATCTTATAGAAACGAAGATAGCATAATACGGCTGATTATTACTGATAATAGCGATATACCAGTTTACTAATCAAACTAGTTATCTCGTGAGGATTCCGCACTCACGACATAATCATAGACGATCTCGAGAGCGATCTATAGCTATCGAGGGACTCACACTGGCAAACACCAAGAACTGGAAAGACAACTGAACTAGAGAAACTAACTGAATGATAATGCCATGTGAACAAGCCATGTTATTCTAGCAGTGGCCATTCAGACAAGACAAGTGTTTACTGAACCAGTCAGTCGCTAGTGTAACACTTCTCCAATAACAAGAAGCTCTAGTGGCAACCAACAGTGATTCGTCAGTGAAGCTA
>NW_025215551.1:0-15082 GCF_010389155.1 Erigeron canadensis | reverse complement strand
GTGGTTAAGCAAATGATACCAAGACATGCCTTTTGATGTGGCTCATCTTTTAAGGAAATTAAAGACTCAAGATAAGATTATGAGATGTAGCGCAGGAGGGACATGTACTACAACTGGTGTGCTGCCCTTTGTGTCACCAAGGTCCGGACTCACATAACCATTTATTTTTTGTTTGTTATTTCTCTTCTCAGGTTTGGTAAGGTTCGACATTTGGCTCACTTGCAACATATCAGCTCAGATTGGGATGATATCACTCATTGGCCTATCATGCGTGGGAAGTCAAATTCGGCTAAGACTGTCATTGGAATTGATGCAGAAATGTCCAGGTTCACTGCACTGGAAAAATAAAGTGAACTGGAGAATCCACTGAACTGAAAAAGATAGGTTAAATGAAGAAAATTGATCAGATAATGCCACAAGAACAAGCAATGTTAATTCTGCCAGTCATTGCCCATTTTAGACAAGTATTTACCAGTGAAGCAGTCCAGTCACCAGTTGTAACACTTCTTTAGTGGCATGTTGCTCCAGATGTTACCAGTAGTGATCCACCAGTGAAGCTTTCTAGAAGTCCACCAGTAACGTTCTCCACTGAAGCACTTTAGTGACCAGCTCCAGTCAAGTCTACTGATGAATGCTCCAGATTTAAAGTCTCCAGTGGAAGTCCAGATGTCACTTTCCAGTTGCCTTAATAAAGTTTGTGTCTGTCGCATGATTGTGGGGTCCAAATAAAGGAAGAATGACAGCTGTCGAAGAAGAAGACAAGGAAGAGTGAGTGGCCACGTTATTTCTAACGGTTTGTAGGTCCTCTTACAAAGGAATCTTTCTAGAAGCTTTGTCTGTCCATTTTCTATTGGCTATAAGTTGGTGGTTGTCCTTTGCACATGACAACCTTTATATTTTAATATTGTATTCGTTAATTCCTAGGGAATAGTTTTATCTATAATAGAGGCTTATTTCTCATTGTAAAGGGGATTATGTGTTGAATGAAAATTAATAGAATAGTCTCTATTTCTTATCCAAATCTTCATTTACCTTTATAGATATTTGATCTTGGTGGTTGGAGTGATCCCTTTATCTATATTGTCGTGGTTTGTCCTTATCAAAATATAGTGGTGATTTTAGTCCCAACTATTACTAGATGGGTGCTGAAGACACCTCTATGTCGATGGTGAGTGAACTTTGCAACACGATCAATTAATCTGGATGTGACCAGTTTAGATTGATCGTGTACCAGGTTAACTGGAATTAGGTATTAAGGTGACAGAATATTAATACAAGCAATAATATAAATGACGAGTATATAAACTGGTGAGACAATATGTAATTTTCAAGTGTATTTTATTTATTACTTGTTTAAATAAAATACAAGGTTGTTGCGGAACCAAGATAATACAAGAATGTAAATATCCTAACAACCCATGAATTACAATTGATCTAAACTTGGAAATTCTCCTAAACAATCGAAACACTTAGAGTTGTGAAATGTTTCTTTTTGCGATTGAGAGAATATTGCACAAGTTCACCAATATTGCAGAATATATGTATTTGCAAAGTTGTTGAAACAGCTTGTGCAAGGACCTCTATTTATAGTCGAAGATTGAGCATGGGGATCTCAACTTCGATGTACAAATATGGTTGACAGCACACAAAAGTATTGTTTAAATAATCCTTTGTGTGTGTTAAATAAAGTAAGACAAAAGGTTACTTTATTCAACCACTCTACATCTTTGTATCTTTATCCAAAGACAATATCATTGTCCGGTTAAAAGGATGTAGAGTAAAAAGGTCCTCCTCGTAATCAGTGTAAAGCTTTGTAAGAGCATTTACACTGGAGGATTCTCCAGTTGATTGATCTGGTAGATTGTCAACTGGGCTTCGCTGCCATTGCCAATCTCTATCTTCCATTTGTTGTCTTTGACTTCAACTGGAAGGTCTTCAGATTCTAGTCTTCTGATCTCAACTGGAGGAAGTCATCAGTTGCTAAACCTGTACAATGCAACTGGACTTCTAATATTTCGGACAATTCCTCATGCTCTCCAGATGTCACTGGAGAGCTCCAGTTTAGCTTAAACTGGACCTAACAAATTCCCCCTAATTGTCCTGAAATATTGTCAAGTGATTTCAAACTTGTTTCTATACAAGTTTAAGTTTGAAATACTTGAGTTTGATAAAACCTATTGAGTTTCCAAGACATTTTTATAGATCATCAAATGTCTTGGATTTTGTTTTAAAAGCTTGTAGATCCTATCAGATATCTTACTTGTGAGTTACAATCTGGCAACTTGTATATACACACAATTTACAAATAAGTTACAAGAAAGTATACAAAATTACAAGCAGATAGTTAGAAGGAAAACTTAAACAGATGGCCCTTCGCCAGTTTTCCTTCTTTTGAGACTGATGAAATTGGCTGAGTATCCTCAGGATCAAGGCCTAATCTTTCTTCAATGTTTTCCTTGAACTTGATAAGATTTTGCAATACGTACTCCCAGCCTCTTTCAACTTTATTCTTCCTCTGTCTCCCCTCCAGCAACCTCAACATTTCAACATGTTCGGAATGACCATACTGATGGACATCCGGGTTCTCAGTTGTCCTTTTAGGCCCACCAAAGTATTGTACCTCAACAACAAAATGCTTGGCACCAGGCTTGATTGAAACCTTAACATCAGTAATCCTGCCTCTATTGTGCCTTCGACGCTGTACATCTGACAAGTATGTGCGAGCTTCAGATTCATTTGTCAGTTTGATTTTGCTCGTGCTCAGCTTTTGTGTAGCAGCTCGAATATCATCAGTTGTGGGTTCAGATGGTTCTACCCAAGTCCTCAGATTTGCATCTCTTGGCAAGGCTTTTTGTTTTCTCCCTTTGGACTTGGGTGGATTCAATACTTTGGTGACCGCCTTCTTTACCTGCTCAGTCCTCTTGAGAATCCCTTCAGACCTAATCTCTCTGGCCTTTTCCACCGACACATTCAAACACTTAGCATCCAGTTCAGCCTCATCATCCTGGTAGTGTTTGTCCAGTTCAACTTCAAGCATCTCCTTCAGTGCATTGACTATTCTTGGATCTTCTTTGATCTTCTTGTATTCAACAAGTGTCAAGCCAAGGAGTTGAGCATCAGTGATATCAACAAGAGGGGTTGGAAGATTTCTTCTTGATTCGAATTGGTTCACCTTCATTTGTTTCTTCCTTTCCTTGACCAGGTATCCCACTCTTGCTAACTTCTGACTCTCGCTTTCAGTAACTGGAGGCAACAAATCGACATTGCCAGTTTCCAACATTGGTGCATCGGTGGCCGGTTCCATAGATTCATCAGCAATGGCCTTTCCCTTATCAACACTCCCTACCACCACATCATCAAACACCTCAAACCCTTGCTCACCAGCCTCAGTACTGGTAGCCACCACAATCTCCTTCCCTTTACTTGAAGTCTTCACAAGAGTGTGAGGGGCATGTACCGACCTTTCCCCCTTGGCAGCATCTAGTCCCTGCCTGATGGCTTCAAAATCGGCATGACTAGAGGGCAGGCGATCTAGAGGCTGCCATGATTGCATTGTCTTGCACTCTTTGAAGACTCCACAAAGCATGCGAACTGTCCTCCAAAGATGATTGATCTCTTGAGACTGAGTCATTACATTTCCACTTGTCTGCTCTTGACTCTTTAAAATCTGTTTGAGTATTGAGAGATCATCTGAAGAGAGCCCAGTTGCAGGGACTTCCTTAACACTTTCAGTCACACCCTCCCTTCCTTTGCCAACTTCAGTGGTCAGATCCGATATGGCAGTTGAGTGTTCAGAGACCTTGCTGGCCAGTGTATCCAGACTGCACCTCAACCGATCAATCTCAGATGTAATAGGAGTGAGATCGACCTGGGGCGCTGCAATCTTGGTGATCTCAGACATCACCTTTTCAATCAAATTGTTTTCACTGGCAGCCAAGGTTTCTTCAATCTTGAGACCCACTGAAGAGGCCAACTGGTGCCCAAGCGCAGTCACATCTAGGCCAGGTTTGTTACATAAATCTTGCACCTGCCTTTCAAGATTCTTAATATCAACCTCTGAAGATCTGACAGTACTGTTCAGCAGGTTGGATATTGAAGATGTGACTCCAGATTGAGTCAGTGCGAACGCCTCCCTTAAAGATGTTGCCAGTTGATTGGAGGATTCCACTAACTCGTTCAGCTTGCCAAACACCAAGTCCTCATTGGCAGAGAACTTGTTGATCCCCAGGTCAACCACTTTAATATTTTGCAAGTGATCCTTGTGGTACCTGGAGAGGGACTTGGTGTTCCTATCGAGTGTCTTTTGAATCTCTTCCACCCTCGCGAGAAGGTTCGAGAGATCGGCTTGGAAAGACACGAATTGGCTGTCCAATGACGGAGGAGAAGGTGTCACTGGACCAGCCGAAAAAGCTACAGGTGCAACTGGACGAGGTATGACAATATTTGGTTCTCCAGTTGCAGTAGCATCAGTTGATAGAAGAGGAGGGGTTGTAGAAATGAAGGGAAGAGATTCAATGTGTCGTTCATGCTGAGAATGCTCAGGTGTGAACGACGGCGATGTGTCTATTTCTAGGCACACCCATAGAAGAAAGTGGTTGGCGAGAGGTGAAATTGGAGGTATTTCTAAGCTTTGTACAATAGTTGGGGAAACTGAAACATGTGGTTCTTGGGGTTGACCAAGGAGAGAAGGGAGCTGATCAAGTACAGTTGCATCAGCCATCTCCTGGTCAGATTCCGTCTCAGATGAGTCCGAAGACTCAAGCTGAAACACACCCTCATTTATGCCAAGATCCATAAATGTTGGGGGTGGCTGAACAAGTTGTTCAGACTCCTGATGACCAGTTTGAGTTGCCTCAATGGTATCATCAGTTTGAGGATCCGTTGCCGAAGCATCTTCTCCCTGGACAGAGGTGACTGGTGCCTCAACCACAACTGCTCTATCCTCAGTTGCAATATCATCGGCAGCGGCTTCAGAGACCACTATCACAGATTGTGACTGGTCAGGTGCAGCAAGTCCAGATCTTGATCTCCTGCTTTTAGAGGATCTTCTTGCTTTAGGAACTGCCTGGACTCCTGCTTCTGCCACAGTTATGACTTCAGTAGACGAACCGGTGGGTCCCTCATTATTTTGAGGCCCGCCCAGTTGCCTTTCTGATTCACCAGATTGTGGTGCATCAGTTTTAGAGAATGCAAAAATCATTCTCGGGGACATCTGGACTTCATCAGAAGTGGACACCAGGTTGTCCAGATTCCTCAACAGTTCTGGCACAGAGAACAAGGATTGCGTGTTGTTGTACTCTTCTCTGCCCAGAATCTGAATAAAACAAAGGGACAGGAATCTTGAAAAGGGAACACAAGGACCCCTGTTGCCCTTCAACTTGAACACCAGGCTCCTGAACAAAATACCTGCAAAGTCCACCCTCAGTCCATTCCAAAGGCAGTAAGCCATCTCTGCCTGAAAGGAGTTTATCTGGTCCAATCCACCAGAACTCCCTCCCAAACTCTCCACCAAGTGAACCATAAAGAACTTCCAGGATGGTGAAAGCCCTTTCATTGTAATAGACCCTTGGTTTCAACACATCCCCCTCCACCATCTCCTTATTTCCCATATCAAGGAAGACCTGGCGGAAATTAATATTGGAGGAAATCACCACTGGATTTTCATTTTGTCTCCAGTAATTGAGGTTAAGGGCTTCCCTCAATGTTTCAGTGGTGATGGTACACGGGACTGACCCATCCTTTAGAGAAAAGGAGATGGATGAGCAGTCCTCAGAAAGAGAGGCAGTGTACCAGAATTCACACAAGTAGTCATGAAATAGCTTGTGTGGATTCAAAGAGAAGGCATCGCTGAGGGGAGAAATCCGAAGAAAGGATTGGATTCTCCCTATAAGAGAGTCAGCGGCCTGGAGCCCTTGAAGAGATGCCATTGGATTATTTGGATTTAATTTAATAAGTTTAGAACTTATGGGAGCACCAGTGGCACGAATAACATTTTGTGATGGAATGTACTCAGCAGTGAGTAGATTCACATCACGAGAACGAGATGAAGAAGAAGAAGATTTAGGAGCCATTTGTGAATTTAGATTTAGGGTTTTGGACTTAAAGAAGAAAGAGAGAAAAGGATCTCGAATTGTGAATGATTGAAAGAGTAAATGAAGGAATTTTGAGAGAAGTAAATGAGACGGATATATTGGTGGGGGTATATATAGGCAGTAAAATATTGCCAAAATATATACGAAAAGATATTTTAGTCTCCAAAAATTTGAAATAATTTGTAAAAAGTTATTTTCCAAAATTTTGAGAATTCAAAAATATTTAATACTTCCCATCAAGCATTTAATGCTACGACGGCTGGTATTCCCACTCACCCACTAACTTCACCAATACCCATAAAAAGTGCAGTACATTTCAGCAAAAGTCTTGACACGTAAGACATGTCAGGTGACGTTCGTGAGTGCGAGGTTAGCACTCGAGTAACATCACGTGTCACAAGTATCCACCAAGTAAAACACAACGTTATGAAATCTGGCTGACCACCATTTTGAGACAAGACCAAACTAGCAACCAAAAGAAAATTTAGATGCCAGTTTCAACTGATGACCTTCAGTTGCATTTTTCAATAATTTATTTGAAAAATATTTTGAGTCTTTTTCCCCCTAAAAATGTGATCCATTTGATCAGTGACTAGTCTTTGAGTACATCAAGGCGTTCAATCTCCAACCAATCAAGGATCACCTGGACCATCCTCAACTGAAGGGCCTCTTCAGTTTAATGAGGATTTAACATACCCAGTTCACTGATGAGATGTTTAAAAGTCTTTTCATCAAGAGGTTTTGTAAAAACATCAGCTAACTGTTTATCAGTGGGGATGAAATGTATTTCAATATCTCCTTTCATAACATGATCACGAATGAAGTGATACCTGATATCAATATGCTTTGTCTTTGAGTGCATCACTGGGTTGTGAGATATAGCAATAGCACTGGTGTTGTCACAAAAGATTGGGGTTCTTGTGAATTTCATGCCATAATCAAGTAACTGGTTTTTGATCCAGAGAATCTGGGCACAGCAACTGGCCGCAGAAATGTATTCTGCCTCAGCAGTAGACATTGAGACTGAAGTCTGCTTCTTACTGGTCCAACTCACCAGTTTTCCCCCTAGGAAATGACATCCACCAGTTGTGGATTTTCTATCAATCTTACAACCTGCATGATCTGAATCTGAATAACCCATTAGATCTAACCCTGAGCCTTTGGGATACCAAAGACCAAGGCTAGGGCACCCTTTCAGGTACCTGAAAATGCGTTTAACAGCATGCAAGTGTGATTCTTTTGGATTTGCCTGAAATCTGGCACATAAACATGTTGCAAACATTATATCTGGTCGACTGGCAGTTAGATACATCAGTGAACCAACCATTCCACGATATTCTTTTTGGTCCACTGGTTTTCCATTTGGGTCAGAGTCCAAATTTAATGGAGCTGAAATAGGTGTGGTTTTTGATGGGATTGAATCAAATTTGTATTTTCTCAACAAATCTCTGACATATTTTCTTGGTTAATAAAAATACCATCCATGGTTTGTTTAATTTGTAAACCTAAGAAAAATGTTAATTCACCCATTAAACTCATCTCATATTCTTGAGACATAATTTTGAAAACCTTTTACACATTCCATCATCAGTTGACCCAAATATAATATCATCAACATAAATTTGTACCAGCAAGATATCACCTTTTTCTTTCAAGATGAACAAGGTATTATCTATTGCACCTCTTTGAAAACCATTTTTGAGAAGATGTTTAGTTAGAGTATCATACCAGGCTCTTGGGGCTTGTCGAAGACCATATAAAGCTTTGTTCAGTCTATATACCCAATGTGGATGCTTTTCATTTATGAAGCCTGGAGTCTGCGTAACATACACTTCTTCTTCCAATGTGCCATTCAGAAACGCACTTTTTACATCCATCTGGAAACCTTGAATTGCAAGTGAGCAGCATAAGCCAGGAAAATTCTGATGGCTTCAAGTCTTGCAACTGGAGCAAAAGTTTCATCGAAATCAACACCTTCTGCTTGACAATAACCCTTGGCAACTAATCTAGCTTTGTTCCTGATAACGTTGCCATCTTCATCCATCTTGTTCCGGTAGACCCACCTCGTTCCAATGGGTTCTCTCTTTAACCCTGGAGGACAAGGAACAAGCTCCCAAACGTTGTTCCTTTCGAACTGGTTGAGTTCTTCTTGCATAGCTTCAACCCAGCTTGGATCTGCCATAGCCTCGTCAATCTTCTTCGGTTCAATCAGTGATAAGAAGGTGACGTTCAAGCATTGATCACTTGTGGCTCTTCTAGTCTGAACCCCACTATCTGGATTGCCAATAATCTGCTCAATGGGATGAGCAGCAGTCCATTTAGTGTATTGACTAGGTTGGTATAATACAACATCAGTGCAAGACACTTGACGATCTCCAACAGATGCAGCAACTGGAGGAGGATCAGTCCAAACTACTTCAACTTCATCATCAGTGTCAACTGAAGAGTTGACATGATTATCTTCAAACAAAGGTATATCTTGAAGAACTGGAGAAGCTTGAACTGGTTCTGATGTTGTTGTGGCACGCACATCAGATCCAATTACCAGTTTTTCAGGTAGGTTAAAACTGATAGAAGGATAAAATGAGGTGTCACACATGTTCTTCTTTTCCATTACTGGTTCCAAGACTTGATGTCTGGAAACATTTTCTGGTGTACTAACTGATTGATGAACCTGATCAGATACACCAAAATCAACTGGGACAACTGAAGATAAATCAAGGGTTGGTCTTTTGTTGATTGCTTCATTTGATTCATCGAACGTGACATGAATTGTCTCATGTACCTTTTGGAGTCTATAATTATAAACTCTATAGGCTTTTCTAATATTTGAATACCCCACAAAGACACCTTCGTCAGCTTTTGCATCAAATTTTCCCAACTGACTGGAATCGTTTAAAATGTAAACTGGACAACCAAATACATGGAAATATCCAATATTTGGTTTACGATTCCTGAGGACTTCATAGGCAGTCTTCCTGTGTCTCTTGACATAAACTGACCGGTTTTGGGTGTGACATGCAGTTGCCACAGCTTCAGCCCAAAAACAGGTGGGAAGACCAGATTCAGATAACATACTTCTGGCAGCTTCAATCAATGTGCGATTCTTCCTTTCAACCACACCATTTTGTTCTGGAGAACGAGCTGACGAAAAGTTTTGAGAAATGCCAGTGTCAGTGCAAAATGTCTCCAATTCTTTATTCATGAATTCTGTACCGTTATCACTTCGCAACTGACACACTTTCTTGGTATACTTGAGCTCAATTCGCTTGATGAGAGAGATAATTTCACCAGATGCATCACTCTTTGATCTGATAAATATCACCCAACAAAATCTGGTGTATTCATCGACCACAACTAAAGTGTATCTCTTACCAGCTTTAGTTTGAACATTCACTGGACCAAAGAGATCCATATGAAGCATGTGAAGAGGTTCAGTGATGCTGAAATTCTGCCTGGTCTTAAAACTGGCTCTTTTCTTTTTGCCCATTTCACACCCTGGACATGGCTTCTCCTTTTTAAAGGAAAACAAGGGTATCCCATCAACTAGTTGCTTTCTTGACAACTTGTTAATATTTTTGAAGTTAAGATGGGATAATCGTTTATGCCACAGCCAGTTGGTGTCCTCATCAGCCTTGACATAGAAACAATGCTCTTTTGGAGCAGGCTCCATGTTCATCATGTACACATTCCCTTTTCTTGGTGCAATCATGACTACCTTCCAATCCTTGTTAAAAACAGTGCCTTGAGCAATATCGAACAGTACCCTATATCCATCATCACAAAGTTGACTGACACTTATCAGGTTATATTTCAAACCATTGACAAATGCAACCTTAGTGAACTGAATCTGCCCATTGTCAACAACACCATATCCCTCAGTTTTCCCACTTCCATCATTACCAAATGTCACCGCTGGTCCATCGCAGACAGTGAATTCTTCCAGCAGGGGCTTACATCCGGTCATAGTCCGGCCAGCTGCGCTGTCCAGATACCAAATATTCTTCTTACGATCGCCCTGCACACCCAAGTAATTGATTAGTTATTTTTGTGAACCCATCTTTTCTTGATGGGTCCACTGGACTTCTTCTGAGAAGTCCCAGGTACTTGACTGGGTGTTGAACTGGATGAGGAAACTGGAGGGTTCTCTCCAGTTTCCGGAGTGAAGACAATTGGTTTTAGTGGAACATTGACCTCCTTTTTCTTTTCAAAGTTTGCTCCTTTTTGAGCAGATTGTTTCATCTTTTGTTTTACAACTGAAGAGGATGCACCTCCTTCCAAATTCTTAATTCTGGCAGTACAACTTTGTACCTGCCTTGACAAATTTTGGATTTGATTTTCCATTTTTACCAAAATGTTTTTTCTTCAGGCTGCTGGCCTTTGGACTTTGGCTCAGCGGGGGTTTTAGTCTTTAGAGTTGAGGACTCACTTGACTTATGAGGTAAAGGATTGTCACCATATTCCTTTTTAACTGGAGCTTTAGCCTTCTTGGCTCCAGTTTTGACCTCAACAGGGTTGGTCTTAGTGGATTCAGATTTGATTGTGCCAGAGGAATCATAAGGTGTTTCAACTTTAACAGATTCTGGCAATTGGTGAATTGTGGGTAAAACAGCTGCCATCTGAAGATCACCAGATTTCCAGGCAGTTTTTTGAGCATCAATGGTTTTAGAAAAAGCGTCATAATTTTTACCAGATGCTTGAACCCAAGAATTGATAACCATATGTTCTTTTTCAAGATCAAATTTCAGTTTTTGGTTATCTCTTACCAATGCCTCGTTTTTCAAATCTGACTCTTTAAGAGCCAACTGGACACTTTGCAAATCATTTACTTGACTTTTCATGTTGTTTAATTCAACCAAAACTGTTTCTAAATATCTTTCACAGTCAGTTCTCATGGTTTCAACAAATAACAAGTCATCATTCAATGATTCAGCAATATCCAGTTTCAGTTCTGAATCAATTTCGATATCATAATCCCTTACCTTCTTTAAAATGATATCAACCCATCTTCCAGATACAACATCATCCTTCACCACTGGTTGTTGACTCTCCAATGCCATGAAACACATATCTCTAATCTCTTCTTCATCATCAGATGAATCATCAGAGAGTTCCCATTTCCCTTCAGTTTGAGCCATCATGCACTTGTTCTTTTCTTTCTCATTATTTTGTTCAAGAGACATGAGAGCAATCTGGGCCTTAAGTTTCTTGTATTTGGCCTTATAATCATCAGTTTTAACAAAGTTTGGGACAATAGGACCAGTTTGGTTGTTCATCTGACTAGATCTGCATTCCTTCATGAAATGGCCTTTCTTACCACATTTATAGCAGGTAAGATTAGCCTTATCCATTGAGATTGAATTGGAAGCATTATTGGACCCATTAAATCGATTAGATTTATGCTTAAACCTATTAAAGGTTTTAGCAATCATGGCAACCAGATCATCATCGTCAGTTTCCTCACAACCATCACTGAGATTAGTGGTTAGGCCAGAGTTCAAAAAGTTGTTTAACATTTCCTTCATAGAATGTGACTGGACATTCTCAGTAGACATTAAAGCAGCACAAGGTTGCCCAGAAAAGTTGGCAGCCTTGGAACTCTGAGCATGGTTTAAAGCATCTTGCTCAGCCAGTAATCTTGCAGCATCATTATCTTCAGTGAATCTGAAGGCTCCATAAAGAGAGGCAAGAGTGTGGCTATGCAAGGTCTTTCCTTGTCTTAAGACAAGAACCATGTGTGCCCATTTGGATGGCAAAACATCACAGAATTTTTCAAGAAGAATATCCTTATCCTTCTCCACTCCCAAGCCTCTAAGTTGATTAATTAGCCCAGTAAATCTGGTATAAGTACCAGTTAAACTTTCATTGGGAAGAGCAAAGAAGGATTCATACTTCTTGTTGAGAGCAACCTTTCTAGTGACAATTGTGTCATTTCCTCCTTCAAACTGGAGAACTAATTCATCCCACATAGATTTTGCACTAGAAAATAGCACAAGGTAGGAATTAGTTCCTCAGGTATAGCAGAAAGAATCATGTTTTTCAATTTGGTATCAAGATCAACCAATCTGCGATCCTCATCTGACCAATGTTCTTCAGATTTCTCCCTGGTGCCTCTTCTCCCAGTGGGATCGAGAAGAGGGCTAACACCACTGGACATGGGAATATATGGTCCATCCTTAAGGATTTTCAACATATACCTCTCTATCCCACCAAAATGCAAGAGCATTCTAGCTTTCCATGTACCAAATGTCTCACCATTCCCATCGAATTTGGGAACAGGAGAGTTGGAGTAATGTACATGAACGTGGTTAGCTCCAGGAGTTGGAGGAGGAGGAGGAGGAGGGTTAGTATTTAAAGGAGTAGTAATATTAGGATTAGATTCACTAGGACCAGAACCATTCTCACCTTCAGCAGCCATCGAAGCAGACCTAGGTTATAGAATTGAAACAATTCAACCTGCCTGCTCTGATACCACTTTTTAGTCCCAACTATTACTAGATGGGTGCTGAAGACACCTCTATGTCGATGGTGAGTGAACTTTGCAACACGATCAATTAATCTGGATGTGACCAGTTTAGATTGATCGTGTACCAGGTTAACTGGAATTAGGTATTAAGGTGACAGAATATTAATACAGCAATAATATAAATGACGAGTATATAAACTGGTGAGACAATATGTAATTTTCAAGTGTATTTTATTTATTACTTGTTTAAATAAAATACAAGGTTGTTGCGGAACCAAGATAATACAAGAATGTAAATATCCTAACAACCCATGAATTACAATTGATCTAAACTTGGAAATTCTCCTAAACAATCGAAACACTTAGAGTTGTGAAATGTTTCTTTTTGCGATTGAGAGAATATTGCACAAGTTCACCAATATTGCAGAATATATGTATTTGCAAAGTTGTTGAAACAGCTTGTGCAAGGACCTCTATTTATAGTCGAAGATTGAGCATGGGGATCTCAACTTCGATGTACAAATATGGTTGACAGCACACAAAAGTATTGTTTAAATAATCCTTTGTGTGTGTTAAATAAAGTAAGACAAAAGGTTACTTTATTCAACCACTCTACATCTTTGTATCTTTATCCAAAGACAATATCATTGTCCGGTTAAAAGGATGTAGAGTAAAAAGGTCCTCCTCGTAATCAGTGTAAAGCTTTGTAAGAGCATTTACACTGGAGGATTCTCCAGTTGATTGATCTGGTAGATTGTCAACTGGGCTTCGCTGCCATTGCCAATCTCTATCTTCCATTTGTTGTCTTTGACTTCAACTGGAAGGTCTTCAGATTCTAGTCTTCTGATCTCAACTGGAGGAAGTCATCAGTTGCTAAACCTGTACAATGCAACTGGACTTCTAATATTTCGGACAATTCCTCATGCTCTCCAGATGTCACTGGAGAGCTCCAGTTTAGCTTAAACTGGACCTAACAGGTGAGATCTTAAATCTTCGATTCTTTTATTTGTGTTTGTGGTAGTAGACTTTATCAACTAGTGGTGGTTGGAGTTTTCTATCCTTGATCCGGTGGCTTGGCTTTACGAATCTTGGTGGTGGTCTTTATCTATCTTTTTTTATTTATCGTATTATTTGGTTGTTTAGTTCATAAAATTCAAAAAATACCAAAATAGTTTGTCAAGTGTTGTACACCAAACCGAGATTAGGTTTTGAAGAGGGGATGATGGGTGTTTTGGTTGTTTGTTGGCGATTCCCCAAAGTAGAGTAAATCTCTTTACGCCAATCGAATATGATTAATATATGGCCAATTGAGATCGTGCCGATGATTATGGATTGGTTGATTTGTTTAGAATGCTCAAGGAAGGATATTATCATATCCGATATCCAAGGATGCTTTTGCTTAATCATGTAGGCTGTGGGAAGCTTTGGACGGAGAGTCATCGTCCCGCCGCATGTTGCTGATATGTGAGGATATTATTATAGGTTGCTGGAGCATCTCTTATAGAGAGAAGAGGACGTCCAGATATGTGTGTTTTCTGGAGAGGACAAGAATGAGAATTAGGTTTAGGTTCATCCATATATCTAGGGATAGAAATCTGGAGAATAAGTTTAGGGTTTTAGAGATATTCTTAATAATATGCCAGATTTGGTATTTAGGACGAGATAAGAGCAAATCTCTTTAATTTAGGAGGAAGAGATTGAGATAATCTCTTCCATATTAGATAAGGCTTACAGCGGATACCTTCGTCACGTAGGGTTGGTTCTGTCACGAAGGTCTTGTTCGTCACGAAGGGTGACATACACCAACAAGCCCCCAGTTTAATACGAGGAACTGCAAAGGTCGTTATATTAAACTCTGGAAAATCAAATTAATGCTTCCTTCATACGACGAGTGCTTCGTACCGCTGGGAGGGTATATCATCAACCCCCGGTACAAGGTGATTTTGTAAATCACTGCGTGGGCTTTTGCTGGCCACGTTAACTCTTCTAACAATTGCTGCTTCTTTCTTAATCTGCTCCAACTGCCGATGTCTTTGATTTTAATTTTTAGTATTGTTTTTGTATGTCTTCTTTCTTCGACATAACTTACCTTCTCCATTTAAGCTATGGACTTCTTTTGTTATCTTTGATGGGGAGACCTATTTTAATTGTCATCCTCGAGGGGTTATAGCGTATCCCTTGTGTTATTATAATACCTATACCGTGGGGGCACAAGGAATTTTCCTTCCTTTACTCCGAATGAGCATTTATTCGGATTGGTTTATTGTTCGAGGTTCCGAAGGTCTCCCAAATATTTTATAAGAGGTTTTCTTCGTCCCTATAATGTCATTCAAGTAGATCTCCAAGTTTTGCCAATCTGTGTGGCAAATGCTTTGTCGACCAGGGCCGATACGCAGATCCTTTTTAGCCCGGACAACATCTTTCGTTAACAATAGATCCCTTTACTTTGATCTGATATGCACCTAGAAATCATTTCCGCGGGTGTTCTATCGAGGAATTTTACTTTTCGATATATCTCGGCTAG
>NW_025215550.1:0-34332 GCF_010389155.1 Erigeron canadensis | reverse complement strand
TTGTTAGGTCCAGATTTACTGGACTCGCTCCAGACGTAACTACTGGAGCCCTCTGAAGATTTGTCCAGAAATTATGTGAAGACCAGTGAACAACTTACTTGTATAGAAATCTGGATTCCACCAGATTTGTTCACTGGACTTCACTCCAGTCAAGATCTTTCCACTGAAGAACATTCTCACTGAAGTCGAAGACTGAAGTCTGAAGAAAGAAGTCTGACAAATAGCGGAGCTCACTGGAAGACTTACCAGATCTCCTGACTGGAGTCCTTGTCAGTGTTCTAGACCTTACAAGTCTGAACACTGATTACGAGGAATTGACTTTATGCCTTTACATGCCTTTAACGGACAATCCATTGTTTTTGTTAAAAGCCTTACACGCATGTAAAGGTGGTTGGTTAATTAGAAGACAAGTCACTATCATGTGACTTTATTCTTGTACTTTAATCAATGCTTTTAAGGAATTAATGTAATTTCCTTAAATGCATGTAACCATATTTGTACGGCAAAAAGAATATTATATTTATTCTTTTTGCCTATAAATACCAAGTCACTTCCTCGTCCAAATACATACTTTTGCAATTTGGTGCCTTTGCTCAAATACTCTCGATCTAAACAGTCATACTTCACAACTTTAAGTATTTCGATCAAAGAGTTTATTTAGCAAAGATTAGATCACTTGTAATTCATAGGTTGTTTAGATACTTACTTTGTAATATCTTGTTCCGCAACAACCTTGTATTTTATTTAACATCAATAAATAAAATACACTTGAAAATTACATTGTGTCTCACCATTTACTTATTGTTATCTTTATATTGCTTAAGTACGTATTACGTATATATTCTTGCATTATATTAATCGTAATACTAGTCCAATCTAGTGCTTACTTGACATTTAATACTAGTCATCTCTAGTGATTACTTGACTTGTTATTCTACACTTGTGGGTTAAACCATCGAGTGAGGGACTTCACAATTGGTATCAGAGCAGAAGGCTAACATACTTGCCTAGATCTGCATTCTCTCGATGGCCAACCCAGAGAATACACAAGGAAACCCTTTAAATGCTGGACCTCCACCCATAAATGAATTTGAACAAACCAATGACCATGCTAACAATAATCCACCACCACCCCTTATTCCTGCTTCTCCACACGTGCATGTGCACTACTCGAATACTCCTGTTCCCAAATTCAGTGGGAATGGTGATGAATTTGGCACATGGAAGGCTAGGATGTTATTACATGTTACTGGTATTGAGAGGAATATGCTTAAATTTTAAATGAAGGACCCTATATTCCTAGAAGTCCTCTCAATCCACTTCTTGATCCAACTGGAGCAAGATCTGGGAGGGAAAAGAGAGAGGAACATTGGTCTGAAGAGGAAAGGAGACTTGTCAATATTGACACTACTTTAAAGTCATGATCCTCGGGGCCGTTCCTGAAGCTCTTATTCCTACACTAGTGCTTTATCCCAGTGCCAAAAGCATGTGGGATGAACTAGTGAACCAGTATGAAGGTGGTGATGATACTATTGTTACCAGGAAAGTGGCTTTAAATAAGAAGTACGAGTCATTTTTTGCCCTACCCAATGAATCATTAACTGGTACCTACACCAGATTTATGTCTATCATAAACCAGTTAAGAGGGCTTGGGGTAGAGAAGGACAAGGACATACTTCTTGAAAAATTTTGTGATATTCTTCCTTCAAAATGGTCTCATATGATCGTGGTCTTGAGACAAGGTAAAACCTTGCATTCCCATACTCTGTCATCTTTGTATGGAGCCTTCAGATTCACTGAAGAGAATCAAGCCCAGAGAATTGAGGCAGAAAAAGATGCTATTAATCATGCTTCCAGTAGTTCCCCAGTGGTTAGTCATACTGAACCACCATGTGCAGCATTAATGTCTTCCGAGAATGTATTTTCTATGAAGAAGATGATGTCTGAATTAATGGATTCTGGAGTCATGAATAATATCTCTCCAGATTATGATGAAACTGACAGTGATGATCTTATGGCTATGATGGCTAAAACGTTTAACCGTTTCAAAGCCAGAGCTAACAGACCCACTGGACACAATGCACCCAGTTCTTCCACTGATAAGACCAATTTGACATGCTTTAAGTGTGGCAGAAAAGGTCATTTCATGAAAGAGTGCAAGTCCAATCAGTTTGTCTCACAATCTGGTCCATCAACTTCTTATAACAAGCCTGATGATAGCTACAGATTAAATACAAAAAGCTTAAGGCTCAAATTGCTCTCATGTCTGCAGAAAAAGATAATAATAAATGCATGGTGGCAAAAGAAGAATGGGTTCCCTCTGATGACTCATCAGTCGATGATGAAGAGGAAAGAGATTGTTGTTACATGGCTCTAGCTGATGAAGAGCATCTGGTGAAAGAAGATGTCACATCTGGAAGATGGGTGGACATTGTCATTAAAAAGGTAATAGATTATGACAAAGAAACTGATCCTGAGTTAAAATTGGACATTGCTGAAGCTTTAAACTCTGATTTAATGTTTGTGGAAACTGTTCGTTCAGAAATGTCAAATAATTTTGAAACAGATTTTTCTGAAATGACAAACTTACAATCTAAGTTAAAAGAATTGCAAGATATTGAACTAGCTTTCAAAGCACAAGTTTTGGTTACTGAACAACTGGTCCAAGAAAAGGAAGAACTGGAAAATCTTTTATCAAAAGAAAAACTTGTTATCCAGTCATGGCTTGAGACCAAGAAACCATATGATGCTGCACGTAACCAGTACCCCTCCCAAAAACGTGCATATCTAGGGGGTGATGTTAATGCTGCTGCATTAATACCTGTTGTTGACCGACTGCCTGAAGTGTTAAAACCTAGCACTATCTATGATGAACCAACAACACCCAAAACTTGTATTATTCCTCCTGTTCAATTGTCTGAGGTTAAGACTGGAGCTCCACAGATGAATGCTCCAGTCAAGAAGGTTAAGCAGAATAAACCTTTGCCTCAATCATCTTCTAAAGAACCACAGGTTCAGAAAAAGAAGAATGTTGTTCCTCCACCTAAGCCAAAAGTACAGTCAACTGGAAAGGCTATGGTGTCATCTGAAGAAAATATTTTGTTAAGGTTGGAGAGTCAATTTCAACTACTGGCTCGTCAAGTTCAAAGTTGTAATGCAAGAATTAACAATTTTGAGGGTCCTTCATCTGGCCCTAAACAAAATACAAAACCTTTTTCCAAGAAAGAAAAGTCGAGCACACCTATTGATAAGCAAAAGAAAAAGGTTTCAAAACTGTCAGCTCCAGTGGTGTTTACTGAGAAACCACTATTTTGAAAGTGAAATCAACCAGATACCTGCTGGGATCCATCCTTGTGGATCCAGAGAACCCATCAGTCGATGGGTTCGCAAACCTTTAAACTAATAATCTGGTGGATGTGCAGGGCGATCGAAAGAAATATATTTGGTATCTTGACAGCGCTGCTGGCAGGACAATGACCGGATGTAAGACCCTGCTGGAGGAGTTCGAAGTTTCAGACGGACCCTCCATTACTTTTGGAAATGATGGTTCTGGAAAGACTGAGGGATATGCTGTTTGAACAATGGTCAAGTCAAATTCAGACGAGTGGCTTATGTAAATGGGTTGAAGTATAATCTCATAAGTGTGAGCCAGTTGTGTGATGATGGCTACCAGGTGTTATTCAACATCTCTCAAGGCATCGTATTTAATAAGGATTGGAAGGTAGTATTGATTGCTCCCAGAAAAGGGAATGTGTACATAATGGATATGGAAAGCTCTCCTTCAGAGCAGTGTTTCTATACCAAGGCTGATGAAGACACAAACTGGCTATGGCATAAAAGGTTGTCCCATTTAAATTTCAAAAATATCAACAAGTTGTCCAGAAAACAACTTGCAGATGGGATACCTTCTGTCTCCTTCAAAAAGGAAAGGCCATGTCCAGGATGTGAGATGGGGAAGCAGAAACGCACCAGTTTCAAGACAAAACAGAATTTTAGCATATCTGAACCTCTTCATATGCTTCATATGGACCTCTTTGGTCCAGTGAATGTTCAGACTCGTGCTGGTAAGAAATATACCCTGGTAGTTGTTGATGAATACTCCAGATATTGTTGGGTAATATTTCTTAGATCAAAGAATGAAACTGCTGCTGAAATCATCGCTCTTATCAAGCAAATTGAACTCAAATACAAGCGAAAAGTGTGTCAGTTAAGAAGTGATAATGGAACAGAATTCCAGAATGCAACTCTGGAGAAATTTTGCACTGACACTGGCATCTCCCAGAATTTCTCATCAGCACATACACCAGAACAAAATGGAGTTGTAGAAAGAAAGAACAGAACGCTGATAGAAGCTGCCAGGAGTATGCTTGCTGAATCGGGTCTTCCTAAAATGTACTGGGCTGAAGCAATTGCAACCGCTTGTCATACTCAAATCGCTCAGTATACGTGAAGAGACACAAGAAGACATCCTATGAAATATTGAGAAATAGAAAACCAAATATTGGTTATTTTCACGTTTTTGGATGTCCAGTATACATCCTGAACGACTCCAGTCAGTTAGGCAAATTTGATGCCAAAGCTGATGAGGGATATTTCTTAGGATATTCAGCCATTCGCAAAGCCTTCAGAGTCTACAACAAGAGACTGGAAAAGGTCCAGGAGTCAATACATGTCACATTTGATGAGTCAAATGAAGCAATCAATAAAAGGCCAACCCTTAATTCTCCTCAGAAAGTCCAATTATCTTTGGTGAATCTGATCCTATCAACTTCAATAAAGATTCATCTGAAGATGCTTCCAGTCATCCTGACTTGGAACCAGTGCAATTTGAAAAACCTTCCAGTAATACTTCATTCTATCCTTCAATAAGTTTCAAACTACCCTCTGAACTTGTTATTGGATCAGATGTTCGTACTACTCCTCCAGTATCAGATTCAATTGATTTTGAGCCAGTTATCCAAGAAATGCCTTTAAATGAAAATTTTCATGATGCAAATCGTGATCTTACAGATTCTGATGAAGATGCTGAAGTTGTCTGGCAAGATCCTACTCCAGAAAATCAATTGAATTCTTGCACTGATATTGTTGTAAGAAACAATCCTGGTCAATACTCTAAGTGGACAAAAGCTCACCCAATCAACCAAATTATCGGTGACTCTAGTAAAGGGTTCAGACCAGAAGTGCCTCTAGTGAACAATGTTTATATGTCAGCTTCTTTTCACTGATGGAACCAAAGAAGATTGACGAGGCAATGAATGACCAAGCTGGGTGATAGCTACGCAAGAAGAGCTTCACCAGTTCGAACAAAATAAAGTTGGAATCTGGTTCCTCCTCCTGTTGGCAAGAAAGAACCAATTGGAACCAGATGGGTCTTCAGGAATAAAGTTGACGAAGATGGTCATGTGGTCAGAAATAAGGCCAAATTGGTGGCACAAGGGTACGTCCAGACAGACCTTGACTTTGAAGAATCATTTGCACCAGTAGCAAGGTTAGAAGCCATCAGAATGTTTTTAGCCTTTGCTGCTCATCATAAGTTCAAGGTCTACCAGATGGACGTAAAAAGTGCATTTTTGAATGGAGAATTAGAAGAAGAAGTGTTTGTCAAGCAACCTCCAGGCTTCATTGATGAAAAACATCCACATTGGGTATATCGTCTGGACAAGGCACTGTATGGCCTCAGACAAGCCCCTCGAGCCTGGTATGATACTCTGACCAAACACTTATCAGAAAATGGTTTCAAAAGAGGTGCAATTAACAATACCTTATTTATTCTTCGTGAAAGAGGTAATCTTCTGTTGGTACAAGTTTATGTTGATGACATTATTTTTGGTTCTACTAATGAATCTTTGTGCAAGAAATTTTCAAAAATCATGTCTTCAAAATTTGAAATGAGTTTAATGGGTGAATTAACATTTTTTCTTGGACTCCAGATTAAACAAACCAGTGATGGTATTTTTATTAATCAAGAAAAATATATTAGAGATTTTTTAAGAAAATTCGATATGAATTTTTCACCCTCAAAATCAACTCCTATTTCTGCACCTTTAACAATATTCAAACCCTGATGGGAAGCCAGTGAACACCACTGTCTATAGAGGCATGATTGGTTCACTAATGTATTTGACTGCTAGTAGACCAGATATAATGTTTGCAACATGTCTTTGTGTCAGAAATCTGTCTAACCCAAAAGAATCTCATCTGGCGGTTGTAAAGCGCATTCTGAAGTACCTTAAGGGTACTCCCAGTTTGGGTCTTTGGTATCCTAAAGGCTCAGGCTTAGATCTAATGGGTTATTCAGATTCAGATCATGCAGGTTGTAAGATAGACAGAAAATCCACTACTGGTGGATGTCATTTCCTTGGTGGCAAACTGGTGAGCTGGACCAGTAAGAAGCAAATTTCAGTTTCTTTATCCACTGCTGAAGCAGAATATGTGTCTGCAGCCAGTTGTTGTGCTTAGATACTTTGGATGAAGCACCAGTTTCTTGATTATGGTATTAAGTATTCAAAGACTCCTATCTTTTGTGACAATACCAGTGCCATTGCTATCTCAAACAATCCAGTCATGCACTCCAAGACGAAACACATTGATGTCAGGTATCATTTTATTCGCGATCATGTAATGAAGAATGATGTTGAAATCCACTTTATTCCCACTAATAAACAACTTGATGACATTTTTACAAAACCTTTGGATGATAAAACCTTTCAAAATCTTGTCAATGAGTTGGGAATGTTGAACCCCTAATCTGGAACCTTGTTATGAACGCCTTAGTGACACTGGCAGGGTTCTTTGATTCCAGATTTATAAATCTATACCAGTAAAGCTATCGAACGCCTTTGTAGTACTATCTTTGCACTGATAGATTTATGGATCACCATTCCAGGGGGAAAGACTCAGGCCACATTTTTTTTACATATATCTAAGTTTCAGGGGAAATTTATTAATTTATTTTCTCACTGGACAAATTTTCTGAAAATGTTTCTAGTACCTTGTAAATGTGTCCCTCTCATTAATACTGGATAAGTTGATGTGCATGTTTGAAGTAACTTTTGTTGCTTTGTAAATGTATCCCTCTCATTTGTTTATATTAGTTGACATGCGTGTTTGAGGATTACCAGAATGGTCAATCTGGGTACTTACTGGAGTGTCCCTCCAGTGTACCATTAATGCATGTTCTACTGGCCTAATCCACCAGTGAAACTGGAGTGTCCAGTCAACCTCCAGATGCATCAAAATGAGTCTGTATGTGTCAAATCATTTCTTTTTAATATTTAAGGATAGTGCATGCCAACCTTACAAATTTTTCATCTGGACAGTTACTGTTCAGCTTACGTAGCATGACACTTTCAATTTAAATGATGGTTTTTGTTACTTGGGAAGACAAAAGTGTTAGTGGGTATTTTTGTTGGCTGTCAACCGTCATACATTTATGTGAGATGGGAAACATTAAATGCGGATGTCAAAACCGATCAAAACTGTTTTGAACTTTTTCAAACTTACCGTTTTGAATTCCATTTTCTCTTTCCTCTATAAATACTCGCATTTACCTTCACTTTCAGATTCATCTCGAAAATCATTTACTCCCAAATCTTCAAATTCCTTCATTTATTTCCTTCTTCATTTACTCTCCAATCATCATCATCTCTCTTACTAAATTTCAGCTTTCACTTTCATTTTCATAATATCTATAATGGCTCCTAAACCATCTCCTAAAAATCTCCGTGCTGCAAACTATAATCCTGTCGATAATGTCAAGAAGGCATCACATATATCTCTTTCTGCTAATGCCATCCGCATAAATATGAATAACTGGATGGCAAAACTCTCAACAAATCACACCGCCACTTCTATCATTGGAAAGTTGAACACCTTCTTCTTAAGTAGCCTACTCTATGGTGCCCTAACTCTAAATCCGGGCAAAATGTACCATGAATACCTATGTGAATTCTGGTATACTGCTGTGTACGTGGAGAGTGATGAATCCATCCACTACACCCTAAAGCAAGGCATCAAACACTTCACTATAACTGTTGATTCCCTCAGAGATGCCCTGAGGATGAATTATTTTGATGAGAATGAGATGCCCATAGAGATTCCATCTGGAATCAATACCAGGGAGGTGTGCAGGCTGATGGGGCACACGGAGATAGTGGACGAGAATGGTCAGCTGCTCAGGGAGGACACTGTATATATGAGCAGGCTGACAGAATCATGGAGATATTTCTTCACTCATCTGGTTGAGTGTTTGGGTGGCAGTTCTAGAGGTCTGGATCAGATTAACCAGACACAGCTCCAGATTGCTTACTGCCTATGGCATGGATACAGAGTGGACTTTGCCCAGATCTTCTTTAATCATCTGGTGGACAGACTGAGGGTCAAGAGCAGGATGGCCTTCATTCCTTATATTCGCTTTCTGTCCATCATATTCAGGAGGGCCTTGAAGAATGAGTATAATGTAAATACAACTCATTTTTCAATGTGTGAATACCTGAGGGACCTCAACCAGTTGACTTCATCTCCTACTGAGGTCGATATCCCATCGGTGATGCTCTATCAGTTCAGAATTCAAGAAGATGCAATTGCATCATCACTAGATGAGGAGGTTGCAATTGCAGTTCAGAATTCAGCAGCCTGGTGTGAATATTGTTGAAATTCCACCTAACCCCACCAGGCCAAGAAATAAAACTCGTCGTCTGAGGAGAGACGGAGTTCTGGTGTCAGCCATTCCAGAATCTACTCATCAAGATTCTGGAGAAATGGGTCAAGAGTTCTGGTGAACAAGAAAGAGGACCTGGATCACCTCTTGTCCTTCAAGTGGCAACTGCTGAAAGTGGGGACATCATGGCTGTTGATGGGTCCCTGATTGTTGAATAAGTTGAAGGGGAACAAGTTAGGCAGGATGAAGGAGAGAATCTGGAACAGGTGGCTCAAATTGATCTGAATGTTGGGGTGGAGAATGTACAAGTAGAGGACCAGACAGGTGGAACCGGCCCAGATTGGGATATGGTTGATTCTCCCAGTCAATTCTATCTGCTATGCCTCCTCCACCCCCAGTAAATACACCACACCCCCTCTAAAACAAACAACAACAATTCTTGAATCATCTTCTGCTCCAGAAATTCAACATTCTGAACCACTGGCAGTCACTCAACCAATTGAAAATATCACAAGGGTGCTGCCAGTATCAACTATCACCAGAATTACCAATCCTTCCAGTGGTCTCTCCACTTCTTCTTCAACCGAGGTCTAAGGCCTTTTTGATAAGGTGGCGGATCTGGAGAGATCACTTCAGGCTTCTTCTCAAGTTATTTCTGACTTCAAATCTATCATTTCCAATAATCTTAAGTCAGAAATGAACGTTTTTGCTGGTAATGAGAAGATAGTCTTTGAGAAGCTGGATTAACTTGTCATGGCTACAAATAGAAATTCTTAATCAATACAAGTTGCAGTCCAGGGTATCAAGGAGGATGTGGTAAGAAGTGTCCAGACTGCTATTCAAACTGAAGTTGCTCAACCTCTAGCAAGTCTGGCTGGTGATGTTCAGAATCTGACCACCAGAATAAGCTCTCTGGAGAGCAGGCCAACCCTGGAGAAAAACTCAGTGGTCAGCACCTTCAGTGATGAAGTTGTCAGGAAGTTCATGGGAAACATGTTGAAAGAAATCACTGAGGAGGTGTCTGAAACTCTCTTTAGAAATCTCCGAGATGGGTTGTTGCCTAAAGTTATGAAGATGATTGACGCCCAGTTGCCTCGCCACTTTCTCAGGATCTTGAGATAATCAAAAAGGAAGTGATCCAGTGTCTGGTCGTACATTTGACTCTTCTGACAGACATACACTGGATTAGGTGTGGAATCATCTTCAGTCTGGAGATGCTTCCAAGGGGAAAGGTTCTGGAACTGAGAAGGTTGATCTCAGGAAGAAGATAGAGGTTTGGAAGAAGGTGATTGGTGAAGATGTCACTGGTACTGAAGCCAGTGGACAAGTTGAGGAAGAGGCTGGTGGTACTGATGCCAGTGAACCAGTTTTTGAAGAGTTCCCAGATATCACTACAACAATGAAAAGTCTCAAAAGCAAGAAAGTGGTATCTGGGGAACCAACAAATGAGGCAGACGAGTATGTATCTGCTGATGAGGCCAAGGCAAAGAGACTGGAGCAAGAGTGCATCCTAATCGAAATCTTCAAGAAAAAATTAAAAGATGACTTGATTGCTCACCAGTTGGAAATGGCCAGGCATGGGACTTTGGATTCTTACAACGCTGGTAGGTTGGGCGTACAAATTGAAGTATATAAGAAAATAAAGGATGATCCCAGGCTAAAGAAGTGTCTGGATGCCTTGGATGATGTCTATATTCGATCCATGTATGCTCAGGATGAACAAGTATATGATTCTGAAATTTATGGGGTGAGCATACTCGATCTTATTGCCCAGAGAAGAGAGGAACTGAAAAATCTCCAGCAACAGGTAAGGAGTAATGCAACTGCTCTGGATCATGAATATAGGAAGAAAGTCAAGGGTTTGCCCAAGGCACCAGTCAAGAAAACCAAAGCTGCCAGAGATGCAGATCTAAGTACCTTCATTCCCTTGAACAAAACTGAAAGAATTAATAAAGAAAATTTTCAACAAGTGGCTGAACAGAGAAAGGTGTCAAGGGAAGTGGATGAAATGGTGAAAACGGCTCAGACAAAGGAAAAGTATGAACATTTGTCACTATTTGTAATCAACACGATTTTATCAACCGAATTCACATCAACAATGGTGTTTGGTTAGTGTGTGTGTTCTTGGTGTTTGTGTGTGTTGAGAGAGAATTGGGATCAAGTGTGTGTTATTCAGGTGTAATGGTATGGAATGTATGTTAAGAGTTATGCTTATTGTTATAATTTCTAAGAGATTGAGGGCTATTTATAGTCTAACCACATCAACTATGCTAATTATCACAATTAGCCTCTCAACCTTAGAAATTATCAACTCATGACTTAACTACGAGTAAGTCCATAACTTAAATTACAATGTATCACTATTTTTGGATTTCTAACATTCTCCCCCTTAGTGATATATTGTAAGGTCTGAAGTACGTGTTGTTTTGTCTTGTAGGAATGAATTTGATGAGCCCGGTGATGAAGACAATTGGTGAGTTGAAACAAGTCTTTAAAGCTTTCTCATTGTCTTTGGAGAACTTGATTCAGTATTGGTCTTGGACTTCTTGAAGTTAGATCATCTGTTGATTCTCAATGTTCTTATAGAACAGAGAATGATGAGTGTGTATATGTCTTGAATCTTTGAAGATTGTTAAATCATGAATCAGAGTTGTCTTTTGAGGTGCGGAAGGTATGAACTTGTCTTGAATTCTTCAATCTTCGAAGATTGAAGTCTTTTCTTTGAAATGTTGGAATGAATTTTCAGAAACATGTACTCTCCCCCTTGATGTGTGTGCAGTGTAGCTTTAGGTAAAGTGTTTGTTGTATGATGTGAAGATTCTCTATTTTGATGAAGATTCTTTTTGAAGCTTTTCTTCTTTGTCACATCATCTTAAGCACTTTTGAGAGTAAAATATTTCAATAAGGTTTTTGAAAAGTTTCTTATGAAGTAATCATGCTCCCCCTCAATTCATGAGTAATCACAATCTCTTCGATAAATCTTGAATGTATATCCTTTTCTTTCGAGATGAATAGTCTTCAAGTTGAATTTGGAACCCTTGCAGTTTGGAATGAAATTGACTAACAAACTTTGAAGAAGAATGATCACAAATAAAATTGAGAGAACTTCAAATAAACTTGAAAACTTCCAATCAAGACACTGAATGATAGTATCTCGGAAAGCAATTGAAACAACCCAAACACAAACTTTTCTCCTTGTCCTTATCAATCATTCTAATTTCTTCTCCTAATCAATAATCAATCATACTAGTTTCTCCCCCTCATAATGACAAATAGCAATGTCATTATGCAAACATTGATTGAAAAGAATATTAAAAGAGATAATCATGACTTGAAATGTAGTCATTATGCTCATGGAGAATTATCAACCATCAAAACATCAATCTATCCATATAAACCAACCCAATTGTTCCTATGGATGACTAAAATGTAAGATTGAAGTTGTTGGGATAAACATTGTAGTATGGTGTTGGTGTTTTCTGTGTTCGGGTAATGAGAACGGAAACCGGATAAGAATGATCCGTTTGCACTCAAAAATCTAAAGATTAATGAAATGACCGAAGGAAATGTATTATCATTTATCGGATTTCCTATGTATCATTGAGAAATGCACAAAGCAAACCTCTAACATAGTTCGGTCTTTTGGCTTTTCAACCTCAAGAATGCTTCAAAGAATGTAAACCATGGTTAGTGTCACCTAAGCGTTCGATAACCATGTTCTACTATCCTTAAAGACTTTTAAAAAAATTCCAAGGTCACAATAGACTTTTTGTTAACTCAATAATTACACAAATGCAATTATGAGACCTACATTCAAAGCTGGAAATGATGTTAGCAATGGTAGGATTTCCATTTGATCATCATGAAATATCATCTAAGATATCACTACAAATGTTCCGGCTATATCACAAAGATAAGCATGTATATCACATAGATATGACGCAAATGTGTCCTAAAGAATGAATAACGATCAAATTAATGATCAATTATGAGAGCTCTAGACACAAAGTGATCAAATGAAGTCGGGGACTGGAGCAGAGCGCCACCCTTTTTCAATATTAACGTCTTCCAAATGAAGAGTCAATAGAAATGAGAAAATCTCCGTGAGAAGTAAAACAAGCATTTATTAAGAAATACTTGAGTGGTTAGGTAAAGATGTGCATCGCTTCATTGGGTCCATGAAGGCTTCTTCAATACCGAGATATCAACAAATGATATCTGATAGAAATGTGTTTTACCCGGCGATTTGAGAATTTTAGGAAAGGGTATCAAGTCTTTTAACCCTTTTCTCACAACATTATCACCATAACCTCTCACTTTTTGACTTTACTCCCTCCAACTTAGTTGCACGAATTCATTATCTCTCAGAATATCCTCACTTTCTAATGAAAGAAGTGAATACTCCGGGGTTAGAACTCATCGACGATGATGAAATTCATGGAGTAGTATTTTGAGAAAGACCTAGTCGCTCTTGTGCAAACTAAACACCGAACTTCCTTTGACTTAAATGTTTTGAAAAAAAATCATCATATGTGAAAAAATGTTTTAAAAACTCATTTTCACACACAAACTCCATAAATTGCACAAATAATCTTCAAAGAGTTTTTTGAAATCACAAACTCTCCCTTAACCTATGCAAAGATAGATCAAAAAGATTTTCATAGAAAAGGTGGAGCAAAAAAATGATTTGTGTGAAATCAAAACAGGTTTTATGAAAAATGAACTCAATCAATCGTTCAAGATGAGATAACTCAGGAGTACACAAAGGCGTTCAATCCTTTGCTTCTCATATCAACAATTGAGAGTTTTTGAAACAGGTGTAACAAAATTGCAATTAACATCTTGTATTACACATATACATTCATATAAGACCACTTGGAAGTACACAAAGGCGTTCAATTCCATGTTATCTTATATCAATTTATATGTATAATAACATGAATTAATTCCAACTTTGAAACATAAATGATTTTATTTTAAAACCAGATTGCATATAGAGTATATGCAAACTATTTATAAAATAAATAACACAAATAAGCACGGGTTATACACTGAGTGTGTATAAGCCACGAAGTAATAAATACATCATTTAAGTACGGGTTACATACAGAGTATATGTAAACCACTTTAAAGAATAAATAGTTCAATGAAGAACGGGTTGCATACTGAGTATATGCAAGCCACCTATAAAATAAAAGAAAAGAAAATTAAGAAAATCTTTTTGTTATTTTCCAAAAAAAAAATTTAATAATTTTTTTTAACTTTTTATAATTTTTGAAAAATGAATCAAGAATTCCTTCCATGGTTAAGTAAATTAAGGATCAAGATTTAGCATACCAAGTTTAGAGATTAAGAAATTAAACCTCTTTTCGTCCAGTGGTTTTGTGAACAAATCAGCGAGTTGGTGGTCAGTTCCCACGAAATAGAGTTCGATGTCACCTTTCTCAACATGATCTTTGAGAAAATGATATCTCACATCAATGTGCTTTGAACGTGAGTGGTTGACTGAGTTGACAGCAATTGTAATGGCACTTTGTGAATCACAATAGATAGGGACACGATCATATTTCAGACCATAGTCGGTAAGTTGTGTTTTCATCCATAATACTTGAGCACAACAACTAGCAGCAGCCACATATTCAGCTTCTGCTGTTGACAGTGATACGCAATTTTGCTTCTTGGATGACCAACTTACAATCTTATCCCCTAAGAATTGTAAAGTACCAGATGTGCTCTTGCGATCAAGCTTACAACCTGCATGATCTGCATCTGAATAGGCAGTTAAATTGAATCCAGTATCCCTTGGATACCAGAGACCAAGATTGGGTGTACCCTTCAGATAACGAAAAATTCGTTTCACAGCTTGGTAATGTAAATCAGTCGGAGTGGCTTGATACCTAGCACACATACATGTTGCAAACATTATATCTGGGCGAGATGCTGTAAGATACAACAACGAACCAATCATGCTTCTATACCTCTTTTGGTCAAATGGTTTCCCATTTTTATCAGCATTTATGTTTGTACGAGCAGCCATTGGGGTTGAAATTGAAGAACATGTAGTCATATCAAACTTTTTCAACATATCCTTTATGTACTTACCTTGTGATATAAAAATACCAGTTGGTAATTGTTTGATTTGTAAACCCAAAAAGTAATTCATTTCCCCAATCATGCTCATTTCAAAATGATTGACCATTAGAGATGAAAAATTTCGGCAAAAAGTTTGAATGGGTTACCCAAAAATAATGTCATCAACATATATTTGGACAAGTAAAACATGTTTACCTTGCTTACGAATAAACAGGGTAGGGTCAATAGTACCTTTGGCAAAGCCTCCTTTGAGTAAGAAAGTAGATAAGGAATCATACCATGCTCGAGGTGCCTGCTTTAAACCATTGAGAGCCTTGTCTAACCTGTAGACATGGTTTGGCTTCTTAGGATCAACAAAACCTTCAGGTTGCTCCACGTAAACTTCTTCTTTGAGTTCTCCATTCAAGAATGCTATCTTCACATCCATTTGAAACACTGTGAAGTTTCTGTAAAAGTGCAACAAGACACTCATTGACTGTAGTACGGGTAGAAACACCAGCTTGTGGATCTCCGATGATTTTTTCTGTAGGATGATCTTTGCGCATACGTGACCACTTGTTGTCATGAGGAAGAGGATCTTGTTGATGAATGTCAATATTATCATCATTAGATCCACAATTCTGTTGAGCAATGGAATCATAGCTTGGAAGAACTTTTTCCTCAAAATTTAGATGATCAAAATCCAGTGGTACATACACATTTGGAGTATTTGATGGATTTGTTGTTTGGGTGATTTGAGAAGGTTGTTCTTGATCATTCTTTTGAGAATAAATATCACTTAAAGATGATTCTTTTTGCTCTGTAGAATTTGAAGATGATTCATGATTGTTGTCTGGAACTGATTTATTTGTTTGAATGGGGTTATTGTTCGGAATTGGTTCATTGATGACTTGAGGTTCCTTTTCTTGAATCGGTTTTGAGTTGTAGAATTCTTCGAAAAGAATATGTAGCTCTTCACATGTTGGAGTTGGATATTTCTTGAATTTTGAAGCTAAGGTGGACGTCCTTGAGGAAGCACTTGAAGTACTTGGATCACTAATTGTTGGTAGCAAACTTTCTTGTTCAAATATCATGCCAGACATCTCGTCAAACCAAACATTCATGGTTTCTTGAATCGTGTTTGTTCGACGATTAAAGATGCGATATGTAATCGATGTCTTTGAGAAACCCACAAAGTAACCTTCGTCACCTTTCCTTTCAAACTTTCCAACATTTTCCCGATCATTCAAGGTATAACAGACACACCCAAAAATATGGAAGTAATTGATGTTGGGTTTGCGTTTGTTAAGAACCTCATAAGGAGTCTTCTCATGACGCTGATTGATGATGGACCGATTTTGAGTATGACAAGCTGTGTCAACAGCTTCAGCCCACATGTTTGATGGTAACTTGGAATAAGCAAGCATTGTTCTTGCTGCTTCCACCAGCGTACGGTTTCTCCTTTCAACAACACCATTTTGTTGCGGGGTACGAACAACAGAGAATTGGTGAGTAATGCCTTTTGATTTGCAAAATTCATTGAAGATGGCCTTTTTTAACTCAGTACCGTTATCTGAACGGATATAACGGACTGGAAGTTGAAGATTCACTTGAGTGGAAGTGATGAAATCGATCAGAATTTGAGTTGTTTCATCTTTTGAAGCAAGAAACTTGACCCAAGTGTATCTAGAATAATCATCAACGATAACCAGAATATATCTCTTCCCATTTCTGCTTTGTACTTTCATAGGCCCACAAAGATCCATGTGAAGCAAATGAAGAGGTGCCAAAGTATGTGGAGTTTTCTTTGGTTTATGAGAAGTTCTCTTGATCTTCCCAATTGCACAAGAAGGACAGACATCCTCACTTTCATATTTGTAGTCAGGCAAGCCTTCAACAAGTTGCTTGTTGACTAAAGCATTGATGGTTTGATAATTCAAGTGAGAAAGCCTTCTGTGCCACAACCAAGAATTTTTCGAAGTAGCTTTTGAAACAAGACAGATATTATAAGTTGGTTGGTTATCATCAAGATTAACTGTGAAAAGATTGTCTTCACGATCTCCGCATAGGATATCAATTCCATCTAGAGTTTGGACTTTGCACAGAGATTGTCGAAAAAGAACTTGAAGGTTATTGTCACAGAACTGTCCAACACTGAACAAGTTATGACTCAGACCTTCAACATAATGAACTTTCTTAATGACAATTCCATTTCTTTCAGTATCTCCATAACCTAGAATTGGAGCGAAATTGTTGTTTCCGAAACGAACAGCTCCCATGAATCTTTCAACAAAATTCTTGAGCAATGATTTATTGCCAGTCATGTGTTTTGAACACCCGGAATCGAGTATCCATACACAGATGGTTATTTCCTGCAATCAAAATTTAACCGACTTCAGGTACCCACTTAAAGACGGGTCTTTTGTGGTTAGTTAATACAGGCAGGGGGTATAACTTAGGAGATGCATACAAACATGCTTTCATGTCAACATACTTGTTAACAAGCACATTATCAACAAGCACATTTGGATTAAACAATCGAATATTAATGCATGAATCAAAAGTAACATGTTTATCAGCATTCAAACCATGCATCTGAAAACAAGAATTAACATTGTTTACAACATCACAAGGCCTTGCCTTGGCACCATTAACATTGTTTAACATAGAGGACTTAAAAGATAAATTGTTTGACTCAACATAAACATGCTTCTTCTTTCTACCATCTTTTCTTCTTTGCCTTTTCTTCTTTTTATCAACATTAGTGATCTTAGGTACTAATGACTTAGCTACCCATTTAGACTCACTAATCAAGCTCTTTCCACCTGTCGACTTGACACTAAGAAGATTAGAACGAGAGTTTTGAAGCACTTTTATCTTTTTAGACTCTTTTAGAGGTGCGGAAACTTCTTGTTTCTTAGGTTTATCATGAGAAAACCAGCCATATCTATCCCTATACCTAGTTGCACCATTTGAAGCGTCCCTAGTTAGCAAAACTGAGCTAGACTTAGACACTTTAGAATTTGAACTAGAATGAGGGCTAGACGAAGACACTTTTGAGTTGATTTCCAGAAGTTTCACTTTGTTGTATTTGATTTTGGGTTTGGTCTCATCTTGTTTGGTTTTAACATGCTTTTCTGGGGTAGGACACTTTGTTTTTAACTTATTGATTATTGGTTTGGTGACAGTCTTTGGTTCAGTCTTGATTGGTTTTGAAATAACTCGTTTCTTTGAATAATATGAAGTTGGAGGTTTAAAAAACGATTTTGGAGATTCCTTTTTTGATTCAACTTTGATTTTGGTTGATTCAATCTTTTTCTCAGTTTCAGAATCAAAAACATATTCTCCCTCCATGAATTTATCAAAATCAGATTTGTTGAATGGTGAAACCGGAGAGAATTTTGAAAAATCAGGAGTTTTGTTTTCCAACTTCACACTATTGGTTGTCTCAGGAATATAATCAACTTGAACTGACGCTTTTTTGGTTTCACAAGAAAATTGAGTAGAAGTATCAACACCTATACTAGCACAAGGCTTAGGGTGAACAACTAACTCTTCAGGAAACTCACAAGTGAAAAACCTAAAGTAGTACCATATCAAAACTAAACTATGCGCAAGTTCGTCATTCGATAAATCAGATTGCACATAATCATCAGCTATTTTAGTAGCAATATTTTGACATGAATACTCAAAATAATCAGTCAAGGTTTGGGTAGAGGAACCAGTAGATGAAACACAAGCAGTCTGAGTGGAATGGTCTACTAAAAGACTGAAATCAGTTTGGGTAGAAACATTCACACAAACTTTCTTGATATCGTCAACAACTGATTCATTCTTTGAATTTGGACTTTGAGACTGTAGATAATGAATAAGTTTTTGTTGAGATTCCACCTTTTGTTGTAAACCTTCTATTTGTTTTTCCAAAAATGTGGATGGAACATACAATTTAGTTGGTTTAGGTGGGGAAACAACAGATTCTTGGTTTTGAAAATTAGACGCAATCTCTTCTAATTCAAAAATTGATGACTTTTTCGTGTCGTAAGAAGTACTAATTGCATCATAATTAACCAAAAATTTATTATTTTGAATTTTCTCAACTTCATCAGTCTCAAATTCGTCATCCGATGGACGAATGAATTGTTGAATCATACCAAGTCTCAAGAATTTTTCATCATATAAGGGTTCGATCTTGTCTTTGGCTTTTTGCAGTGGAGTGATATTCTCAAATCCAACCTAAGAAGAAGTTATGATTTATCAATTTTTGACTTATTGAAATAGGCAGTGAAATCCAAATGAGGGTTTTGTTCAACTTTGTACAACTTTTCTTGATAGAAAAGTATATTCTTTTTAAGTTCCTCAATTTGTCTTCCAAGATTTTCAATCTCAATGCCTTTTAAAAAACAGTTATGATTTAAATCAGAAACTTTTCTTTCAAGTTCAATTGTTTTTGGTGTAGCTTCTTGAAGCTTCTTATTAAGAATATCAACATCCATTTGTCTTGCGTTTGCACGAAGCCATTCATTGGTTTTTTGAACTTCTTGATTGGCCTTTTCAAGATCTTGATTGGCCTTTTCAAGATCAAGAATGGTCTTTTCTAAATTATGACACTTTTCCAATAACTTAGAGTCAGGAGACGCATTCATTTTACATTCTTTAACCAACATTTGTTCTTTATAGTTTTGAAATTCTTGTTTCATAGCATTATACTCAAAAAGAAGTTTAGAATTTTCTTCAAGAAGTTTTGTGTATTCCCTTTTTGAAAATACAATGCTATTTTTCAATTTCTTGTTTTTGTTGGCTAAAGAAGTGTAATGATTCGTCAGGTTTGATAAGGCAATTCTACAAGACTCTTTATCCTTAATTGATGAAAAAGTAGAGTCGAGATTTACCTCATCATCGGGATATTCCTCGTCATTGTTGTCAGCCTCCAGCATTTTATCTTTGCTCAACCTTGCCATGAAACATACATTGGCAGACAGATCTTCATCTTCATCATCAGTAAGCAAGAGCCACTTGTCATCTTCAGCAATCAAGGCTTGACCGGCTTCAACTTGCTTTGCCAGAAGCATCTTCTGCTTGTAGTATGCATAATCCTTTTTGCGAGGCAGCTTGCAATCCACAGCAAAATGACCAGGAATTCCACAGTTGTAACACTTTTTGTCAAATGTCTTTTCTTTCTCCATGATTTGTTTCTCATTTTCTGCTTTCTTGTCTCTTTTCTGAGATCCAGTTGTTTCACCTTGTTCAAAACTCTTGTGATGATATTGTTCCTTCTTTGGAAATGCACTTGTTGATGAAGTTCGAAGAT
Source organism: Erigeron canadensis (assembly GCF_010389155.1). Classification (NCBI taxonomy): domain Eukaryota; kingdom Viridiplantae; phylum Streptophyta; class Magnoliopsida; order Asterales; family Asteraceae; genus Erigeron; species Erigeron canadensis. The sequence goes on along the minus strand of NW_025215550.1, from coordinate 14,293 downwards.
TGTTGTTAGTTGGCCTCGCTTTGAAATATTTTTTCTTGAAATGCTTGGTAACAGCGGCAAGAGCTTGGTAGAATTCATCAGGAACACCATCTCTTGGAGCCAAGTAATCTTCTCCCTCCTCATCAAACGAAGAAATAATAGTCATTTGTCTTTTAAGAGCCTCAGAAACCTTTCGTTCAACAACCAATGCCAAAGGATCAGTAGATACAACTTCTGGCACTTTGTTGAATGAATTTTTGCTTAGAACTTTGCTCTCATTCAACTTGAAAGATTCATAAAGAGTATAAATGGTGAAATTGGTCAGATCTTGATGTTGTTTGATTTGAGTTCCATATTCTTCCCATTCGGAACCAAGTGCTTTGATAAACTTGATGTTCAACTCAATCTCATCTTTCTTGACCTTATTCTTTCTCAGTTCATTGATCACATTGCAAAATCTGTAGTAGACGGACTCAAGAGATTCATTTGGAGATTTCTGAAAATTGTCAAACAAAGTTAAGACATTTGTCAGTCGAATTGTTGAGGTTACATCAGAACCTTCCATTTGTCTAGCAACTTCATCCCAAATCTCCTTTGTTGTGTCGTAAGAATCAACTGAGCCATAGATCTCATCAGGAAGTGCTTGGTACAAGCATGACCTAGCTCTGTTGTCAACAACAGTATGATCTCTTTGTTCGGCGTTCAAAAGATCAGGAGTCAAAATAGTACGGGTAGTAGGATGACGATGCATAGCAAGTCCATTGATGATTGAGTCCTTAAGCATGTGACCATTTGTCTGACGTTCAATGTAATCCATGAACCTTTTCTTCCAAAGTCCATAATTACCACGATAAAGAACTGGTGGTCTTGTATCAGTACCCAGAGATAATGTGTTAAGTCTGGGATTCGCTGAAGGAGACTTGAAAATCTGACACACGTCGTCAGCAAGTCTCTAGCAAGTCATCAGCAGATGAAGAGACTTGTTCAGCGGGATGCATGCTGATCTAAGTTTGTCATGGCGGGAAATATTCAAACTACATGAAGACAAAAAGGTCACGTGGTAGTTAACCAACTGTAATTTACCCTGAATGGTAATGTACATGTTGGGACCAAAGCAAGGGTTCTCTCTCTCTTACCCGATTTGGTATAGAAGACAATGGGCACATGATTTAAGTACCATGAGCCAATTGGAAGTCGACAACCACCATCAAGTCACAATCAAAGCAGGCTGTGTTGCTCCAAGTCTTCCCCTATATAAAGCAACACAGCCACATTGTATTAAGTGCTTCTTCTTGCCGTCTTAAAAGTGTGTGTCACTTGTAATTGTCTAAGTTTTTCTTGTCTATTTAAAACTTAGAAATTATCTTTGTTGTTTTGTATTCTTGTAAGTCAAGTGTAAGATCAATCATGTATTCATCGTTTAATCAATGATACATATGATTATCCTTGCATTGATTTATTGAACTTTACATTGTTCTTGTTATTTACTTGCTTGCGTACTTTCTTTCTTGTATACTTAATAAAAACATAAGTTGAGCATTCGTGGACCATCAACTGGTATCAGAGCAACCGTTCCTAAATCATTGGAACAAGATCTGTTTGCCTTCTTTTGTTTATATTTAAAATTTCTGTTCTTTAATTCCTCTCAAGTTTCTTTTTAACAAGAACCATGTCTTCTGTTCCCAGCCTTGTGAACACACGTGACTTTGGTTACGTGTTGACACCTCCTAAATTTGAGCCCAAAGATTTTGGGTCTTGGAAGGAGAGGATGCTTCTACACATCGCTGGTGTGGAACCCTATTTAATGACCATATTAACTGAGGGTCCATACGTACCGATGTATGTCCAAAGGACTCCAGGAGCTACACCTGAAGCTCCTGAAATAGTCACTGACCTGGTTAAACCAGAGGTCCAATGGACAGATGAAGAAAGAAAGCTGGTAAATCTTGATGCTAGACTTAAAAACATGATTATAGTTACTCTTCCTACTGAAATCATGAAACTGGTCATCAAGTATCCCTCTTCAAAGGAAGTATGGGATAGACTTGTCAGCACCTGTGAAGGTTCTGCTGACCTCATTAAAATCAAGAAAATTGATTTGAAAAGAGCTTATGAAAATTTCTTCTCCCTACCCGATGAAAGTCTTGAGAGCACCTACACTCGCTTTAAAGGGTTGCTCAATGATATGGCAAATGTTGGCATTACCCATGATAACTTTGAGGTATGTCATAAATTCATTGATTCTCTTCCTCTTAAGTGGCAAAACTTAAGACAAACTCTTCGTACAACGAAAAAAATCCAAGACTTTGATCTTGAAGAACTTTTTGGCACTCTTCAATTCGAAGAAAGAGCATTGGCTCAAAATATTCAAGCTTCTGTTGATGCCAAAAGACATGCTGGCTCTTCCTCTTCTTCAGTCAGCATCTCTCCTCATCCTATTTCTGACCCTATTGCTCTTGTTTCTACTGAGCCCATCGATCTCTATGATGGTGTCAGTACCTCTAATCTTCCAGCATCAATTCAGACTCTCATTAATGAGCTGGATGATGAAGAAAAACAAGAAATGTTTAATGACTTCATGGGCTTTGCCCTGGTTGCTGGAAGAAAATACTCTAAAAGGTGGAATAATCGAAAAACTATTACTCCCTTCAAACCTCCTGTTGACAAATCACAGGAAGAGTGCTGGAGGTGTGGCAGAAAAGGCCACTATCAGAAGGAGTGTAGAGTCTTTTTACCCAATCCTGCTGCTTCCAAAACTAATCCTTCCAAATCTGCTGATGAATATAGGAACAAATATTATCAGGTGAAGGCAAAGGTTGCTGAAACAGAGGATAAAGTTCCAACAAAAGGACTGATTGCTGAAGAACATGATTGGGCTGACTCAGATGATTCTGATGATGACGATTATGTTGATGCCATGTGCCTTATGGCACTTGCTGACAGTGATGCTCTGACCAAGGATCAAGTCTCCTCTAGTCAGTGGGTAAACGTCACTGTTAAAAAGGTACACTCTCTTCTCTCTTCGTCTAATCAAGACAAGACCAAAATAATTGAGTCTTTGTCTTGTGATCTTCAGTTCGTAGAAAGTCTACGTGCTGAACTTCAATCTAAACTTAACTCTGCTGGAATAGAGTTGAGTGAAAAATCTGAAAAACTTATGAAATTGAAAAATGTTCATGTTGAACTTCAATCTCATGAGTTGATGACTCAAAAACTTCAACTTGAGAATGAATCTCTCAAGGCTGAAGTCTCTAATTTAAAGAAGATTGTGACCTCCTGGTCAAAGGCTTCTAAATTTCATCATCAATGCTTGAGCGAACAAGTCCCTGCTCAAGTACAAGCGGTAATTGGTGGCAATTTTGATGCTGCTGCCTCCATTGATGACTCCTTTAAAGATGATGTAAAGCCTGAAGTATCCATTCCTCCACCTTGTTCATCTTCCATCTCACTGGATGAAATGAAAAAGTGGTATTTTGTCAAGGGACAAAATGACTATCATGCTGAGATGGACATCAAAGCTTCAGCATCTTCTAGTGTTTCCTCCTCTTTAAATGCTAAAAGTACTAGTCCTTCTACCAGTACTTTCAACATGTTCTCCCATCTCCCTATTGTTGGCATGATGCCACATGAAGGGAGAGTACAAAATTCTCCACCAAGAACCTTCAATGGAGATATCTCTAGTGATGGGTATGTACCCATTGCTCCTCAGCCTCTATCTTCAAAAGGTGCTGAGCCTTTTAAACGAAGCACCATTGTTGCTCCCTATGACTATGGTATCCCTCAGCAGGACCATCATGTCTGTCAGCAACTTTCTGGTGCTAAATCTTCTCAACTTGAACCTTCTCATACAAATTCTATGTCAGAACAAGTATACAGAAGGGTCAGGTTCGCTGATGAAAGACAACAGCAAGTACCTCCCACAAAGGGTGTACATGCTGATGCTGTATCTCAATCTATGCCCTCAAAATCAAATCTAAGGCATGTTACTCCAAAAAGGGGAAGACAGCCTTCTCAAAATAGGCCTATAACTCCTCAGCAAGGATATTTGTCTCATCAGCAAATAAGTTCTATTACTCCTCAAAGAGGACATATGCCCTCTCAGCACTGTCAATCCTCTATTTCCAACAAGGAGTATCTACCTCATAGGCAAATGAGGTCTATCACTCCAAAACGTCTAGTCAGATCCACAACTCCTATTCGTGAAAATCTGCCTCAGTAGGGTTCCTCCTCTTCTCATTCTGCTGGGAAGCAAGCATGGTCCATGATTAGAGGACATCAGCCTCCTCAAAATCATCATGGTGAGTCCATACTTGGCCCTGTTCCTCAAATGCCCCCTCCTAAGCTTAGACAAAGGAATAAGTCCAAGTCTAAGCAAAAGAGCAAGGCTTCCTCTTCCTCATCTCCTCAAATAAATGAACTCACTCAGCGAGTGAATGATTTTTCATCTCAACTGAGGGATTTTCTCATACAAAGTCAAGGCAATTCCTCTGACAATAAATGTTATCTCTGTAGCAGCAGAGGACATGTTGCTTCTGAATGTGTTCTATTCTGTCCAAAAGATGCTCCAGCAGTTATATGTGAACCTAAAATCCCCACCGCTGCTGAAACGTCTTCCTCTTCTAACAGGATCAGTGAGAACCTCTCTACTGAACCAGTATTGCTAACTACATTGCTGCTCAGCGCATTGAAATTCCCCATTCTCAAAGGGTTGTTTCAAATGCTTGGGGGCACTCCTCAATGCTGGTTGAATTCAGTGCTCCTGATGTTGTGAGCAGCTTTGCTTACTTTCATAGTAATGAAACCAGCATTCTGCCCACAAGTGAAGAAAATCCTATCCCTGTCTCTGTGGGAAATCACCTTACTCTGGTGGAGGCTCTCTCTGTAGAGCCAACTTCCTCCACTGAAGTACCTCCAGAAAATCCTGCTGACATAGGTTTGGATGAATAAAGTGATCCTTATCCTCTTTTCATCCATGCAGGGCTCGCTAGGTAAAGGAGTGTGGTATTTGGAGAGTGGCTGTTCAAAACACATGACAGGCTCAAAATCCCTGCTGGATGACTATACTAAGGCACCTGGTCCTACAGTGGTGTTTGGTGATAACTCTACTGGCCAGACTGAAGGATATGGTCTTCTTTCTAATGACCTCATAAAATTCTCAAAAGTTGCTTATGTAAATGGATTAAAGCATAATCTCATCAGCATAAGTCAACTATGTGATGCTGACTACAAAGTAATCCCTGATAAGCATCAAGGCACTGTAGTAAACATCAACAAGGAAGTCGTCTTGGTTGCTCCAAGAAAAAGAGATGTATATCTTGTAGACTTCACTCCTATCAAAACTGATAGTGAGACTTGTTTCTTTGCTAAATCAGCATCTGAGTTAAACTGGTTATGGCACAAGCGTATGTCGCATGTGAATTTCAAAACCATAAACTCATTGGCCAAAAAGAACCTTGTTCGTGGCCTTCCTCCTCTTTCCTTTGAAAAAGATAGGCTTTGTGCTGCTTGTGAAAAAGGCAAATGCCATAGAGCTACTTTTAAAACTAAACAAGCCAACTCTGTCAAGGAGTGTTTTCACCTTCTTCACATGGACCTTTTTGGTCCAGTGAATGTCCAAAGTCTAAAGGGTAGTAGATACACTTTAGTAGTTGTGGATGAATATTCACGATATACTTGGACAATTTTCCTTAATTCTAAGAGTGATGCTGCTGATGAAATCATCAAATTCATTAAGAAAATGGAGAATCTCAATGGCATAAGGGTCAAAGAACTCAGAAGTGATCATGGCACTGAGTTTAGAAACCACACTCTTGAAACCTTTTGTGCTGATCAAGGGATCTCACAAAACTTCTCTTCCACTAGAACTCCTGAGCAAAACGGTATTGCTGAAAGGAGAAATAGAACTCTTATAGAGGCAGCACACACTATGCTCAGTGAGTCCTCTCTTCTAAATAGGTTTTGGGCTGAAGCAGTCAACACTGCTTGTCACACCCAAAATAGATGCCTCATTGTCAAAAGACATGACAAAACTGCATATGAAGTTTTAAGAGGAAAGAAACCTCAAATCAAATACTTTCATGTATTTGGATGTCCTGTCTTCATTCTTAATAATAAGGATCATTTAGGGAAATTTGATCCTAAAGCTGATGATGGTTACTTTGTTGGATACTCTTCTATTAGCAAAGCTTTTAGAGTATTCAATACTCGTCTTCAATAAGTGGATGAATCAATTCATGTCACTTTTGATGAAAGCACTTCTGCTCTTAAAGATATCCAGCCATCTTATACTGAAGAAATCTTCAATGAGTTCATCAACCCTCCTATGGAGGATGCTGACTCATTTGTCGATGCTTCTTGCTCACCTCCTCTTGAACAGCAACTCACTGATGAGAATTCAGCAGACCATGAGCTGGAGCAAGTTGCTGCTCATATCTATACGATTGAGACAGTTGAGCCTATCTTAAGGTCAATCCATGCAGCATCAGCCAAACCTAGATCACTGGCCAATGATGTGCAAGTTGATAACTCTGTTGATGAAGAGTTTCATGATGCTTCAGGTTACACCGAAGACATGGTGTCCGCTGATGACCCCATCATTGAAAACTTAAATCAACTAAATGGCTCCACTAATCAAGCTTCTCTTAATCCTTCAATTACCATTGATTTCTCCTCTTATTCTTCTCCTGCTGAACCCATGCAAATATCTTCCGCTACCCTTCTAGGTTCATCGAGTGTTACATCACTTAAATGGACTTCAAGTCATCCTGCTCACCAGATTATTGGTGATCCTCAGCAGGGCATTGTGACTAGATCAGCGACTAGAAACACATGCCTATATGTTAATTTCTTGTCAAGGATAACTCCTAAAAATATTGGAGAAGCCATGGTTGACCCATCTTGGGTTGCTGCCATGCAAGAAGAACTAACTCAATTCCAAAGACAGCATGTTTGGTTCTTAGTTCCTCTTCCTCCTGGCAAAGAACCCATTGGAACTAAGTGGGTTTATAGGAATAAAATGGATGAAGATGGTGTTGTCATTCGCAACAAGGCTAGGTTAGTAGCTCAAGGGTACCTTCAAGAAGAAGGAGTCGACTATGACGAAACCTTTGCACCAGTGGCTAGACTTGAAGCAATACGCTTATTCCTGGCACATGCTGCTTATCGAAACTTCACAGTATATCAAATGGATGTCAAGAGTGCCTTCCTAAATGGAAAACTTGAAGAAGAAGTTTTGTGGAGCAGCCACCTGGTTTTGAAGATCTAACCAAGCCAAACCACGTCTATCGTCTTTACAAAGCATTATATGGTCTTAAACAAGCTCCCAGAGCTTGGTATGACACTCTCTCCGAATTTCTTCTCTCTCATGAGTTACAGCGAGGATCTATAGACTCCACCCTTTTTATCTTTAAGAAGGGTGCTCATGTTCTCTATGTACAAATATATGTCGATGACATTATATTTGGATCCTCCGGTAAGAAACTTTGCAACAAATTTAGCTCACTAATGTCCTCTCATTTTGAAATGAGCATGATGGGTGAGCTAACCTTCTTCCTTGGTTTACAAATTCGCTAGCTCACTGATGGCATCTTCATAAACCAAGAAAAATATATTCGAGACATGCTGGCCAAATTTGATATGTCTAATATCACTACAAAGTCTACTCCCATGTCTCCTCCTAATAATCTCCATGCTGACCTTGATGGTAAGCATGTGAATCCCACATTCTATCATGGAATGATTGGCTCTCTAATGTATCTCACAACGAGTCGTCACGACATTATGTTTGCTACTTGCCTTTGTGCAAGGTATCAAGCATCCCCAAGGAAGTCCCATCTTCTCGCTGTCAAACATATCTTCAAATATCTCAAAGGGACTTCCTCTTTAGGTCTCTGGTATCCCAAGGACTCTACCTTTGACTTAGTTGCATACTCTGACTCTGACTATGCTGGATGCATGTTAGATAGGAAAAGTACCAGTGGTGGATGTCAACTGTTGGGGGGAAGGTTGACTAGTTGGTCTAGTAAGAAACAGCATACAGTTTCCATCTCCACTGCTGAAGCAGAGTATGTGTCTGCAGCAAGTTGTTGTGCACAAGTCCTTTGGATGAAAAACCAACTTGCTGACTATGACCTAAATTTTTCCAAAATCCCCATCATGTGTGATAACACAAGTGCTATTGCTATCACACATAATCCTGTTCAGCATTCCAAAACTAAACATATTGACATTAGGTATCACTTCATTCGTGATCATGTCATGAAAGGGGATGTTGAAATTTACTTCATCCCCACTAATGACCAACTTGCTGATATCTTCACTAAACCTTTAGATGAAAAGAGATTCAAGGATCTCGTCAGCAGGTTGGGTATGTTAAATGGTGATTTTACAAATTCAACATGATCACTCATGTTTTGCTGCCCATATTCCTTTTATGAAGATGAGCAGCGGCTTCTTAAGTCAAAGATTATCAGCGAGCTCTTCCTTCTACTCGTTGATCCCTGTTGCTTTGGGAAAAAGCAAAATAAAGGCAATGGAAAGTCAAAAGTTTCCATCTAGTCCAGCAGCAAACGGCTGCTGGTAAAGACGTCTAAAATCCGTTGATCCCTGATGCTTTGGGAAAAAGCATAACAAAAGTAATAGGGTGTTGAAAGTCCCTATCTAGTCCAGCAGCAAACGGCTGCTGGTAAAGACGTCTAAAATCCGTTGATCCCTGATGCTTTGGGAAAAAGCATAACAAAAGTAATAGGGTGCTGAAAGTCCCTATCTAGTCCAGCAGCAAACGGCTGCTGGTAAAGACTCCTAAAATCCGTTTATGGCTGACAATTTGCTAAAAATTGTGAAATGATCATCAGCATCCACCTCTTTGGTTTTTGTGATGCTGATCAAAATTTGGTAACCATTATTTATCAAAACCATACAACTCTTCAGTGGATACCTCAAGTTATCTGAGTGTATTCCACTACGTATTTTTGTTAATTTTATATTATATATTTCTCAAACGGTTACCTCGATTTTCTCCCAAATGGGCAACTTGTACACTATATACGCCGTATGAACTCGAGTGCAGTTGAAATCGTGGTTCTTCTGGTCACATCATACATCTCTCATACGTATATAGGTACAATGTCCTTTTATTTCAAAATAATATTTTTTGTTGCCACATATGAAAGAGAGTACCCACTACAACTCACTTTTACAGTTATGGGACCCATATCCATGCCATATATATGCAAATCTCTTCCATCTCACCCTTTCTTACGTTCATTTTTTTCTAATAATCTTTCACATCATCTTAAACTCTTCATATTCTCTCAAATCTTTCTCATTTCCTTGCAATATTCATTCACTCTAATCTTTCATCACGTTCATCAAAAATGACTTCTTCATCTGAACAACAAAACATCTCTTATCTCAACTCCAAGGTATATGATAATGAAGGCATAAATCCTTCTAATCAAGTATCTTTCCAAGCATCAAAACTGGTCATTAAAGCCAACAACTATCTGGGATCTGTAGAGATCTCATCAAAAATAAAGGGGTACTTCTCCATGTTGGATTTCATTATGGGATGCCCAGCCAGAAAGGCCATCTATTCTGACCCAAAAGAGATGTGTGTCCACCTCCTTAGAGAGTTTTGGTGGACATGTGATTACAAGGTTGCCAGTAGCACCATCACTGGAACTGTACTGAAAGGAGAACACACTATCTCCATTTCGGTAGATTCGTTGAGAGATGCTCTTCGTCTTCCCAAACAATCGGAAGAGCATCCATATGTGGAGTTGGTCCCCATTGGAGTGTGGAAGGAATGGTTGTTAACCATTGGTTATGGGACCAACACTGAACCTGCACAACCTGTGCACAGCAACCCTCAGAAGAAATATCTGTTGGGTGTATGGAGGCTGCTGTTCACCCAGGTAATTCAGTGTCTGGGTGGCAACAGTGGCTCTTTTGATCAGGCCACTGGTGCACAAATGCAGATGATTTATGCGCTGGCAAATGGTCGCAACATTGACTTTGCCAGCGTAATTTTTGAAGATTTAAAGGGGAAGGTCACTATCAAGAACAGATCAAACTCTGTCCCCTTCACTCGCTTTCTCTCACTGATTTTCAAGAAGGAGCTGAAGGAAAAGTATCTCCCTGAAGGGGCACAATTCATCCTCTCTCCCAGGATTGTAAGCTCTGTGTACAAGATTCCAGCTTGTGATCCTGAACAATTTGATTCCAAGTACGTTGTGCTCACCCCAGAAATGAAACAGGTACTTTATTCTATATATCCTGATATATATAGACCCAACCCTGCTGGAGCTGGTATGCTGATAATCCCCCCAGCAACCTCCAAAGCTCCCAAGAAAACCAAAACACTTTCTTCTTCTTCCACTTCACCTCCTGCTGCTGTCCCAAAACAGCAGCAGCGAGTATCAAAGGGCAAAACTACTAAGGTTAAGAAGTCCTCATTGCCCAAGGACAATAGAGACCCAGCCAGCCCATCAGCAGCCTCAAAAAAGGCTGCTGACGAGAAAAAGGGTAACCGCAAGCAGCCACCTCAAACTTCTGTAGGCGAGGTTGGTGAAGATCAAGGGCCACCCCAGCCCATTAGAGTTGAGTCAACCGAATTAATCATTCCCTCTTCTTCTCAACCCTCTGAGTTGTTGTCAGCAGCCATATCACAGGTGATGCTAGAGACAACAAAATCTACGGCCGATGATGCTTTGGTGATACAACACACTGAAGCTGAGGCACCCGGTTCCCCTACCCCTCTAAATATTTCTGGAGAAGGGATGGCTGTTGAAGGTAGTGGTGTAGAGGAAGGTGAAAATGTTGAAGGGGATGATGATGAGAGTGATCTGGATTTGGGAGAGTTTGTGGCGGATGAATTCCAGCTTGATTCCTCCATCCAGGCTGATGAAATGGAAGCAAGTGATATGGAGGTGGATGAAGAGGCTGCTGCTGCTGATGGTGAAAAAGCAGCAGCCGTAAATGATAATGTAGAAGTTGCTGCTACTGACAACATTGCAGCAGCGACTAACGAAAGTGCACAAGAAGCTGCTGCTGATGATAATGCAGCAGCTAATACCGAAGTAACTGAGGTGCAACCTCAAGTCACGCCTGTCGATTCTCAAATCGTTGACAGGCTGACTAGAGTTGAACACCAGCTGAATGATCTCACCAAGGCTGCCACAATCGCTGTACAACTCAAAACTCATGAAGATGACAGATTGGTGAAGATCTTGGAAAACTGCTACAGCAAGCAGAATGAAAACACTGCCAGCATTGAGACAATAAAAGAAAAATCTGTGTCTATGGCTGTTGATCAAGAAAAACTTCGCACCTACACAAACTCTATCAAAAAGGATCAGCAGGTCATTCGTGGGCTCTCTCGATCGCCGTGCAAAATTGGACCTGTTGTACGATTCTCAGCACAAAAAGCATGCAGCAGCAGTGAATCCGCTGCTGCTGAAGTAAAACAGTGGCCAACCTGGTTTCTCGTCTTTCCACCCAGGTTGAAGAAAACACCAAGGCTATCAATGCCTTGGAAACCACTGTGGCCAGTCTTCCTCCTCCTCAAAGTTCATTTACTGAGGAAGATCGTAAGTGCCAACAAAAATTGGAGCAAGAAGTTGGGGATATCAAGAAGATGTTGTCCCAACTTCTCCAGCAGCAGGCGGCTCCAACAGCAACGGTGGAGGTAGTAGTTAATGATACTACCTCCAAGGGGGAGAAAGTGGATGCTGTTGTAATGGCACTTGTCAGTGAAGCAGTAAACAAAGCTGTTAATGACATTTATGAAGCTTCAGCTGACAAGATTGTAAATGAAGAAAACACTGTAGCGGCCACTGATGAACTGGCAATAGTGGCCGTCAGTGAAGAAAAGGTGGATTCTCCCCCTGCTGATACAGAGGGGGAGACAAGAACTGATGTTCTCCCTGCTAGCGTTGAGGGGGAGACGGCTGTAGAAGCATCTGCTGAGGGGGAGCAACAACTGATAGTTGCTGAAGCTCCCCAAGTTGAAGAAGAGGAAATGAGTCCTCGTGCAGTCAGGGCAGCCTGGGAAACCGGTTTTGCACAAGAAATGGCCAGGGACACATCCAGGGAAGTGCTCAATATTTTCCATCCTCGCTTCCTCGGAAATGCTGAAGTGTCTAAAATAAAAGCAGCTCAGAGAAAGCAGCTGACTGATACCGGTTTTCTCCATCCCTCGCCGCTGACTGCACAGAATACATCCATCACATCCCCAGCAGGAAATCAATTTCAAGTCATTGATGTTTTATCAATCACTGCTGAGGGAAAAACTCAAGAGGAGGCCCTGGAAGAGCTGGATAGGCTGAAAGCTAATAAGGAAAATAAGAAGAAAAACCTTGAATACATCAAGCAGCTGGCCCTCTTGGAGAAGGATGAGATGGATGGAGAGCAAAGAATGCTGCTAACCACTGGTGGGCCTGAAGCTCTCTACAGACAAAAGCAAGCTGATGTAGAGCAGCAATTAAAAGAAAAAGAGAAAAATTCGAAGTAGAAAAGGCCAGGTGGTTGAAAATCATGAATGATAGGAAGAGGCCAGAGAGAATCACAACAGCTGAAGTTCACAAAGCTGCCATGGGAACGAAAACCAATCTGAAGTTCCTAAGAGAAGGGCACAGTGCTCCAACTAAGATTGAAGATGTAAAATTAACTAACTTGGGAGCTTCAGAATGGTATGAAATCTATTTGATCATCAAGGATAAGAAGGCTGCCAGTTATGAACAACTTCAAGGGATGCTGAAGAATTATTTTGAAAAAGCACTGAAGTTCGAAACAAAATTCAAGGCAGACCTTCCCATGCTAAGGGCAGTTTTTGGTTCTCCAGCAGCTGTCTCTTCCTCAGCAGGCAAACGTGTCCAAAAAGAAAGCTTGCTGCCCAACCTTTGCCTGCTGACCTTCCTCCTATCTCTGGTGATGCAGCATTAAATTTGAGGCTTCCTCCCAGGTGTTCTTTTGAAGAAAGAAGAATACTTGAAGACCCTGCTGGCATTTTCTTCCAAAATTTCAGAAATGATCAACTCTTTTTCAGACTGGCCGAAATTGAACAAGCATCCACTGGTTTCCTGATCAGCATCAGAAGAAGATTTGCAAAGATGATCAGTGCTCGCTCAGTAATCAGCAGGATTGATGAGGAATTGATGAAGCCAGCAAGAAGAGATGATCCAGTACTTAGAATTGCCAAGCAGGAAGATGCTTGGGAGATAGAGGCAGCAAATCTTTAGATGTCTATTTTGTAAAAGCTTTATGCTCAACTTGTAATTCACTTCAATGATATAAAAAGACATCTTCAGCTCATATTCATTCTTTCTTATCTTTGTCTAAAGTAATTGTCATCCAGCAAGTCTCCTCAGCAAATAGGGGAGATTGTTAAGTCTGGGATTCGCTGAAGGAGACTTGAAAATCTGACACACGTCGTCAGCAAGTCTCTAGCAAGTCATCAGCAGATGAAAAGACTTGTTCAGCGGGATGCATGCTGATCTAAGTTTGTCATGGCGGGAAATATTCAAACTACATGAAGACAAAAGGTCACATGGTGGTTAACCAACTGTAATTTACCCTGAATGGTAATGTACATGTTGGGACCAAAGCAAGGGTCTCTCTCTCTTACCCGATTTGGTATAGAAGACAATGGGCACATGATTTAAGTACCATGAGCCAATTGGAAGTCGACAACCACCATCAAGTCACAATCAAAGCAGGCTGTGTTGCTCCAAGTCTTCCCCTATATAAAGCAACACAGCCACATTGTATTAAGTGCTTCTTCTTGCTGTCTTAAAAGTGTGTGTCACTTGTAATTGTCTAAGTTTTCTTGTCTATTAAAACTTAGAAATTATCTTTGTTGTTTTGTATTCTTGTAAGTCAAGTGTAAGATCAACCATGTATTCATCGTTTAATCAATGATACATATGATTATCCTTGCATTGATTTATTGAACTTTACATGTTCTGTTATTTACTTGCTTGCGTACTTTTGTTCTTGTATACTTAATAAAACATATTGAGCATTCATGGACCATCATAATGCTTCACGAGTAGTCATTTGAAATTGATTTGAATTGAGAATTGAATTGATTTGAGAATTTATGGAAACGATCTAAGTTAAATGAAATGAACGATCTAATTGGAATAAAATGAAACGATCTGTTTTGAGTATGAAAGAAACGATCTAATTGGAATTAAAATGAAACGATCTGTTTTGAAGTATGAAAGAAACGATCTAAATTGGAATTAAAAGAAACGATCTGTTTTGAAGTATGAAAGAAACGATCTAAATTGGATTAAAATGAAACGATCTGTTT
>NW_025215549.1:0-15758 GCF_010389155.1 Erigeron canadensis | reverse complement strand
TAATATGTGTTAGGATTCCTTAAGATGAAATACTTAGGAATATAACTAAGTCTTATACCTAACGAAGATAAGGTATATCTTCGTTAGAGGAAAACGAAGATAAACTTCGTTTGTACAAACGAAGATTACTTCGTTACATGGGCTGGGCAGCTAGTAAGTTCGTAAGAACAAAGCCCAGCAAGCCCAGTTCGACCTGAAACATATATACGAATGAATACCCTAAATAAAAGAACACATTCGACATACACGTACACCAGACACCTAAGTTCGTTCTATACTTATAGAAAGAATATAGCATAATACGGCTGATTATTTACTTGATAATTAGCGATATACCGTTACTAATCAAACTAGTTATCTCGTGAGGATTCCGCACTCACGACATAATCATAGACGATCTCGAGAGCGATCTGTAGCTATCGAGGGACTCACAAGTGGTATCAGAGCCAATCGATTCTATCGAAGGTTCGAGATCGTTTTGTTTGATTCTTTCTCTGAAAATCAACCTCCCGATACCTTACTGTCGCTAATTTCGTTTTCTCAAACGAATTTAGCAAACGAACTTAACCTCATCTTCGTTTCGAGTTCTTCCAACGTTTTAGCTTTATTTTCGTTAAGTTCCTTCAAACGAATTTCAAGTTATCTTCGTTTACTCTCACCTTACGGATTTAGCCTTATCTTCGTTTCTTTCTTAAACGAAGATAATTATCTTCGTTTCCTTCCTGCAAACGAAGTTAATCCTATCTTCGTTTCTCTCATTCAAACGAATTTAAAATCTATCTTCGTTCAGTGCAGAAATTTACAAAATGGCTTCCTCGTCAACCAACACTGTTGTGCTCAATACCGAATTCTCTTGTCTATCATGATCATCTCGTTGGACGTACTAATTCTCACCGAAGTTAGTTTCATTGGCTGACTTCTGGGCGTGGAGAGGTCGATTTGAAGATTATATTCAACGAGAAGATTTGAACATGTGGATTATGATCACTGAAGGATATGAATGGCCAACTCTTACTGTAAACGGTGTTACAACTAATTACAAGGTAGGAGAGTTAAAAGGTGAAGAAAAATCCTTGTATGCTGTTGAAGTTAAGGCTCTTTCTACTCTTAGGATGTGCATTCCTCAAGAATTAGTGCACCTGTTTCCTAAACAGGAGTACAAGACTTCAAAGCAATTGTTCGATGCTATTGAAGCTCACTGTGAAGGTGATCCATTATTGAAGCAAAATAGAGTTAAGATGCTTAAGAAACAATTTGATTGCTTTAATGCTACCAAGAACGAACTAGTTGAGGATCTTATCTTGAGATTTCAACATCTTCTTGCTGAGTTAGCCTATTTTGATCTTAAGTATACTCCTACTGAGATAGTGGATAAATTCTTGGATGGTTTGCCGAAAGCTTATAAAGAATTTCGTCATGGATTGCAAGAAAGAGCTGATTATGCATCTCTTCGTATAGATGGTGTTATATCCACATTAAGAAACAGAGAATGAAGGATAAGGCAAGGATCTCCAAGACAACTTCACACAAGATCCATCTCTTTATCATGCCACTATGAAAAATCCTACAGCTGATATTAATGCATTCTTTTCTGGGGTTGGTTCTTCTGGCACGAAAGAGGGTTCTAATGTGTTATGGATGGAGATGATTCTGCAGGTTTCATGGCTTCTGATGCTGGTTTCAAGGCTCGAAAGACAAATGAGAATGCAAAGCCAGGAAATATGACGTTTGGTAACATTTCATCTACTTCTGCTGGTTACAAGTCTATGCCCATGGATATGAAATCTGCTGAGGGAAGGATGAATGTTTTTGCCGCAATGTGTGCTGCACATGAAGCTTTTGTTGCTGGGAGGATCACGGATCCAGCACTCATTGATGAAGATTATGACCAAATAGATCCAGATGATGTTGAAGAAATGGATCTGAAATGGAATTTGGCGATGATCACCAGGAGAGTGCAACGGTTTATGCAACGAACAGGTAGACAGCTTATTGGGGGTACTCAGGGCTTTGACAAGTCAAAGGTTAAGTGCTATAATTGCGATGGCTTTGGACATTTTGCCAAGAATGTCAACGACCAAAGAGAGATGTCAACATTACCCTACCCGTCAAGATAGAGGTGGTAATCGTCTTTTAATCCGAATGCAAGTAGAGCTCTCTTGTTGACTGATGATACTACTGGAAATAGCAATGACAAGGCTATCGTAGCTGCTCAACCTGATGGTTCTTATGTTTGGAATCTTCCACAGGATGAGACTAATAATGCTTATTGGCCGAAATAGTTGATGATATGGCTCAAATAGCAGATTTTGTTGAGGATTTCTTGGACACCTCAGTTTACCACAGTGATGAGCATTTGTATGAAAAGTCAAAGCTCGAACTTGGAATCTTCTACTCAGGTATATGACACTGATTCTGAGTCTGATGAGGAGGTTGAGGTTGCTGATACGAAAGATTCTGGAGAGGTGAACGCTGCTGAGAACAAAGACGATTCTGCTACTGAAAAGGTTGAAAAAATTGAAGAGCAGATGAAGGAGTATGAAATTCCAGCAGGCATGAGTGTGGATGACTTTGTCGCGTACATGGCAGACTGCAAAGAAGCAGATCAACAGGTATCTTACTCTCTTCGTACTATTGTTCATGTTTGCAAATTGTTAATCGAATGTTTGATGAAATTGAACAAAAGAATGAACTAATAAGCATTTAGAATCTGTTGTTAATGCTGCTCATGAAGAAAGAGATAAGTTGATTAAAAAAGATTTAACTGTCACTGATAGAGAAAATTTTTTAAAGGATAGGATTAAATCTTTAGAGTCTGACATTAATGCTATGAAAGACAAAGTTAAACATGCTGTGGCTGTAGAAAGAGTAGGTGGTGAAGCTTATGCATTATTAGCTAAAAAGTGTGCTACTATTGAGAAAGAATAGAAATAGTGGACTTACAAGCTAAGGTTGATTCAGCTAGACATGAGAGCTTTTGATGCATATGAAAAAGTTTGAGGACTCCATCTAAAGATCTGACACTGCTAAGGTTTCTTACAAAAGCATGCCTCCTTTTCAACAATAACTATACTCCTGTAGAACCTAATATTCCTGAAGTCCTACTTCAACCTAGTGTTGATGTTGGTAAATCGAAAGACTCGTCTCCTAAGCCTACTTTGACTGAGGAGACAGCAGAGTCTAAAGGAGTTTCTTCTCAACCTACCAAGGAAGAGAAATTGAAAGGTGTCGTCCTAGATTCGTCCACTTCTTATGGTCAGAAAGACAGTATTACTCACTTTACACTTCGTAAGAGTAGTAGGGTCTACACTGAGTTAGAATTTCCGTTATCATCTATTGACCCTAAGAGGATTGATAAAGTCTGGGATGTTGATATTAAGGATATGAAGCGATTAAGTCAGTTGCGTCAAACTCCTTTACCTAAGCAGTCTAGGGATAGTCAATCTGAAGATGAATTAGTTGTTAATGTCGAAGCAACTAAGGCTTTGAAGCATATCTTAATGCCTGCTCGAAAGAAGTCCCCAAGTAAGTCTAGGATATCACCGACCAAACGAGACCATAAGGATCCTAGTAAAACAAGTAAATCAGTGGACAATAGTGAATCTGTAAGTACCAATAATAAGGTAGATACAAAGAAAAAAAGCTAAGGTCCTCTCTTGCTTTGCTTGTCATGAAAAAGGTCATGTTTACAGTGTATGTCCTAATCGACCTCGGAGATCGGGTTCTCCTTCAAAGGTTTTCACCTCGGAAGGAAAAAGGGGGTTGGGTAATGATAAACAGGTTCATGAGACTAAAGTTCAATTTTCTTCAAACCGTTTACTATACCTCAACGACGTGAATCTCCACCAAAAGGTTCTTCCTTATGGGACAAAGATTCACTACCCCCAGTGGGAGTTCGAGTCGGTCACAAACACCTTCAAGTCGTAATTCATTTTATGACCGAATTCATTCAAGTGTTAGACCTTCTTTGGCCTTCATTCCCCAAGACCTTCTCCAACGAGCGGTCAGACGTCTTCTCCAGTGAGAAGACAAGTTGAGAATCAAGTCACACCCACGGCTTCTAGCAATGGATATTGGACTGAACTGATTCTCAAGGATGAGAAGGGACGACCCAAACCTATGAAGGTTTGGGTCCCCAATGATAACTAATATTTCTCATTTTATGTGCAGGGAGTTCCTAGGAAACCTATTCATTTGTGGTACCTTGACAGTGGATGCTCCAGGCACATGACAGGGGACAAGAAGCTCTTGTCCAATTATACTGGTATAAATGGGTCGTATGTTAGTTTTGCTGGTTCCAAGGGCGGCAACATCACCGGTCAAGGAGATGTTGTTAATGGACAACTAACTCTAGAAAGAGTTAACTATGTTCATTTCACAGAAAAGGAGGCATACATCTTGAAGCGGGTTTTGTTATTCCAGAAGAATGGATTATGCTCAAAGCTCCTAGGAAGAGAGACATCTATGGTTTACTTTTAGGTGTTGATAATCCAAAGGAGCCCCTTTGTTTGTTGAGCAAGGCAAATGAGTCTGAATCTCTCCTATGGCATCGTAGAATGGGACATATCAACTTTCGGAAGATGAATGAACTTATCAGTCTTGGGTTAGTTGATGGTGTGCCTGTTAAGAAGTTTGGGATGGAAGATAAGTGTGTACCGTGTCTAAAAAGGGAAGCAACATAAGAATCCGCACAAATCCAAAGTACTCAACTCTATTTCCAAACCATTCGAATTACTTCATATGGATCTCTTTGGTCCTGTGAACAAAAGAAGCATTGGAGGGATGTCTTACTGTTTGGTGATCACTGATGATTACTCGAGGTACTCACGGGAATTTTTTTCTGAAGACCAAGGATGAGACTGCCGAACGATTTATGGATTTTGTCAAGCAAGTTGAAAATGTCCATGGAGTCAAAGTTAAGAGAATCAGGAGTGACAATGGTACTGAGTTCAAGAATAATACTATTACTGTATTTTGCTTGACCAAAGGAATTCAACATCAGTACAGTGCACCATATGAGCCACAACAGAATGGAGTGGCTGAATGGTAGAACATGACTTTAATTGAGACAGCCAGGACGATGCTTGCTGATTCAGGGCTTCCTATTACTTTCTGGGGAGAGGCAGTGAATACAGCTTGTCACATTCTGAATCGGGTTTTGACAGTTAAACGGTTTAAGAAGACTAGTTATGAACTGTTGCACAACAAAAAGCCCAATTTACAGAATGTTGAGCCTTTCGGTGTTCCGTGCACTTTTCTTAAAACTCTTCCTCAAGGGAAATTTGAACCTAAATCTGAGGAGGGTTTCTTTTTGGGTTATGTTCCAAGTACACCGATTAGGCGTGTGTACAATCAGAAGACTGCAAAGTAGATCTTGGTACAAATTGTAATTATCAGTCATAAACCTGTTGTACACCTTGGTCCTGCTAATAATTTTGATTATGATGGTGTCTTCACTTCTTTTTGTGGTCCTGTTTCTTTTGCAGGTGTTCCAATAGTGGAGGATGTTGTTACTCTTCATGATCCTCTGGATGGTGGACCGGTTTCTGGTTCTTCTTCTGTTTCCTCACCAATAGTTGCGCCTATCTCTGAATCTGGAGAATCTAGTGGGACAAAAGTAGCAGATTCAACCTTAGAGCCTGCTCCTATAGTTCCTACTGATCCTTTGCATGTACCTCTACCTGATTCTCCTTTCTATGATACTGATGACACGGAAGTGAACTCAGGAGGAGCCTAAACTCCAGATTATAAAACTCCAGAGCAACATGTGCAGACGAATTTGGGAGATGATCTTTCTGTCGATAAGGTTCCTCAAACCAGAGTAACAAGGATCATCCAGTCAAGCAAATCATTGGTGATGCTTCTGCCTCTGTTCGCACGAGGAATCAATCTAAGAAACCGTCGTGTATGTTTGCTGAAGTTAAGGATACTGGGGCAATTACTTGGTACTTGTATTACTGCTTTATCTCTCAGGTTGAGCCTAAGAATGTTGGAATGGCTCTTAAGGAACCGTCATGGGTTGAGGCGATGCAAGAAGAATTGGCTCAGTTTCGAAAGCTTGAGTTTGGAAGTTAGTTGACTTACCTCCGGTGAATCTCCTTTAACAACGCGTTGGTTTTTCGTTGTAAACGAGATGACAGAGGTGTAGTCACTCGAAATAAGGCTCGATTGGTGGTTAGAGGATTTGAGCAACAAGAAGGTTTTGATTACGATGAGACATTTGCACCTGTAGCTAGACTTGAAGCTATTCGATTATTTCTGGCATATGCTAGTTATAAAGGTATTAAGGTGTATCAGCTTGATGTAAAGAGTGCCTTCTTGTATGGAGATATTAAAGAAGAAGTGTATGTAGAACAACCTGCCGGGTTTGAGGATCCAGACTTTCCTAATAAAGTATATCGTCTCGATAAGGCTTTATATGGTTTACATCAGGCTCCTCGATCGTGGTATGAAAAATTGTCAACACATTTGAAGGAAAGTGGTTTTACCAGAGGTTCTATAGACAGCACGTTGTTTATTAAATGGAAAGGGAAGACTACTTGCTTGTACAGTTTATGTCGATGACATCATTTTTGGTTCATCTGATGACAAAATGTGCAAGGAATTTGAACAGAGCATGAAGGCTAAGTTTGAGATGAGTGCTATGGGGGAATTAACCTTCTTCCTTGGACTACAAGTGGATCAACTGAAAGATGGCTTCTTTATACATCAGACCACATATGTCAAAGATTTGCTTACTCGGTTTTGCATGTCTGATGCTAAGGATGCTGTTACTCCCATTAAACTAATCATGGGTTGTGTCCTGATAAGCCTAATGATCCATCCGTCGATGCCACTCAATATCGAGCTATCATTGGATCCTTGATGTATCTGACAGCCTCACGTCCAGATATTACCTTTGCTGTTTCTATGTGTGCTAGATATCAGGCTAATCCGAAAGAGTCTCACTTGAAAGCTGCAAAAAGAATCCTTCGTTATGTGAAAGCCAAGCCTCGTCTAGGTCTTTGGTATCCCATGTATGGTTCTTTTGACTTTGTAGCTTATACTGATTCGGATTATGGTGGTGACAACTCGGATAGGAAATCAACGTCAGGTGGATGTCAGCTTTTAGGGGGGAGAATTGTATCGTGGCAGTGCAAAAAGCAGACATCTGTTGCACAGTCATCCTGTGAAGCAGAGTACATTGCTGCTGGATATTGCTGTTCTCAGGTGCTTTGGATACAGCAACATTGCGCGATTATGGTATGAATATCTCTAATACTCCTATTTGTATTGATAATAAGTCTGCCATAGATATTACCAAGAATCCGAAAAACTTTAAAGTCACCAAGCACATAGATATAAAGTATCATTTCATACGTGACTGTTTTGAGAAAAAGCTTATTCATTTAGAAAAGGTTATTACTGATGATAATCTTGCTGATCTATACACTAAAGCTTTTGATGGACCTCGTCTTGAGTTGTTATTTCAACTCAATGGTATGAAGAATGCCGAGTAGTTTCTCTCAAAGAACTTAAAGTTATTTTTGTGTGTCTTTGTAGTGTAAGTCGTACATAGATAGAGTCATAAAAAAAAAAAAAATAAAAAAAAGGTTGTCTTAGTATAAGTTTGTATATATCTAGTGTCAGAAAAATACAAAAACATTGAAAAATAGAAAATCCAAAAATATGAATAAAGTAAGGTTACTGCGCTAAATGATGAGAAGTGACGATACTTTAGCTTTTAAGCCTGCTTAATCGTAATATAACTGATTAGTTCTGTGATTACAATTTGGGATATATCGGTAGACACAAAGTACCAAGGTTTCCTTCAATCTGAACTTAAATTATATAATGTTCTTGTGGGAAACATATTCAGATATATGGCTGAGATTGCTTGCTTTTCAGTAATGAATTGATCTAGTCCTTAAATTTTGTGAAAGATCTAGCATTACTATAAGATTTGTTCAATGAATAGGCAAGAACCTCTACCAATCATGAGCATAAAAGTAAATGTGATATTGTTATGCAAATCAATTAAATGCAAATTAAGGGGCTAATGTGGTCTTTGAGATTCGGACAAGTATGTCCTCGGGGTATCTTTGTATACTTAGCCTACCTAAAGCTTCCAACTTGGGATAGGTTGTCGAAAAGTTCGCTACATGGATCTCATAGAAAATCACGGGTTCCTTATAAATCATGAAATGCAGAAGCAAATATGTGAAATCACAAAGTAATTCAATTCAGTTATCCACAAAGTGTCTCATGATTGGTTAAGGATGTTCTTGAATATATTGAACACTTTTTATTTTAGTGCTTGTATCGATTACGAAAGTATATCTGAATGTGGGTTACATAAGTTCGCAAACTATTCAAGTGGCATATTAGGCTACTCGGGTTACATGGTGACTGTCCTTGGCCAGGGTATGTCGAAAGTGTCATAACTCAAAGGAAACTGGACGTACCGAGTGTTTAAGAGGACAAACATACCGGTAAACGCTGTTGGGTCACGGTTTATAACGTATAATAAGAGAATTATTTCTCACCCGCAGGCTTATGTAACATGCTAACCTGATCTAATCAGCAGTAATCACGCTTAATGTGAATAATGTATAAAGTCTGGTTAATTAGAACTTAGATTAGTTTATTATTCTGCAATTTTTATTCTGTGTTATTTTTCTTTTTAATTGAGTCAAAATAGTATTTTTATAAGTTCTTATTGCACGAGAGATCCTATTCAAATTCTGAGTATATGTTTTGCTGAATTCCTTCATGTGAATTTTTAATGAGGTTGTGTAGATTGTTTACAAAGAAGATTTTCTAATATGGACATTAATTTGTTTAAAGTTTAGAAAATGATCTTTTCAAGTGTAATGTGAAATGTCAAAGTCATTTGAAATCTCATGATTTTCACTTGTCACCAAATTATTAATCGGGTTTGTTTAAATTTGTGTGGTGACATTTTAGGGTTTGACAAGAAATGACCTCCCTTGATCTTTTGTTAGATTTTTTAGTTATTTCATATTTGTTAACCTTGATTGAGTGTGATTGTAACTTGAATTTTCTGCATTATATTGTTTGTTCTCAATGCGTTGATGAGTTCTGTGGTAAGTGTGCAGTGTTCAGGTTAAGAAGATAACGTTGGAATGCTGATTTCTGTTACTACATTATTATTTCCACGGATGATATCATTACGATAAGATCCTTGGTGTGTAGTGATAATATTTGTGATGCAGATTTGAGCATGTGAAGGATGAATACATGAACTTGTTTTTGTTTTTGGAATAGTTATTTATTTATGATTCATGTATTTAATGAAAATAATCAACTTTGACATTAGTTTCTTTTGAATTTCATGTTGTGATTTATGACAACCTTTTGGATATTTTTTCCTAAGTTCTTCAGTGAATTTGTGTTGGATTGTTCATTGTTAGTTTTGTAGACGACATCTAGTATGGGACTTAAGTGTTTCAAGATGGTTTGCTGTCATGCATATCTATGATCCAAGGAAGTTCTCGGTGTCATAATCAAATTGGTAATGAGGTTCATATTTAAATTGATTATTTTCAGGTTTGTTTATGGATAGCGTTTAAACCATGGGTTTTCATTCAAGATTATAATGTTCGGTTATCTACTTACATTATGATTATGAATTTGGGTGCTAAGAACGTTTTAGTACAAGGCATGAACAGGTTGCTTTCTAACGAGTTTTTGCTATGTACAGATTGTGATAAAGGGTTGTGTTTTGGAAGATTGCTTGGATGAAAATCTGAAAATTTTTCAGAAACTTGCTGAAATATGGAATATTTTCAGATTTGTTCTTACGAAGATAACTGCTATCTTCGTTCGAAACAATTTTGTTCAAACGAAGAATATCTTCGTTTGGCTAACTTCGTTTGTGAAGTTAAGCCCGACCCATTGTTGGCCCATTGTTATTCACTATATAAACGGGTTTTTCTTCGTTGTTACTTCATCAAACGAAAATTACTTTTATTTTCAAGCAAAACCCTAACACTCAAACTCTTTTCTTTTCTCTCACTTTAATTCGTTTTCTTGATTCGTTGTGCCAACTGTGATCTAAGTAAGTGTTTGATGTTCTTTTCATTCACGAAAACAATTTAGGTTTTCCATGTATCTTCGATTTGATTTGTTTTGATTATGTTTATAAATTCTTGTAATCATTCACCTGGTTTACTCAAACAATTTAGACTTGTGTGAATGAATTTAGACTTTGTTCAAAACGAATTTAGATGTGTGCACATGGACTTAGATTTTGAATTGAACGAATTTAACTTGGGTAGAAACGAAGTTACCTTTAGATGATGCCTTACGAACTTAGACCTAAGTTGATAAGGAACGAACTTAGCTAAGTTTAACACCCTTCGGTTTATTCAAACGAACTTAGACTTTGTTTTTAAGATTACGAACTTAGAAGATAAGTTTTATAACTTACGAACTTCGTTAGGTGTAAATTTAGATTTAATTCTTACGAACTTAAGATCTATTTTCGTTTGGACATTTCCTACGAATTTAGAATCTTCGTTCTGTATACTTAACGAACTTAGTGTTTATCTTCGTTCAGACTTATTTTGCGAAATTAAGGATTAGGGTTTTTCAAATTAGGGTTTTTCAATTCTGCAATCCATTTATCGTGATTATTTATATTTGTTTCGATATTGTGATTGGTTTTGCAGAAATGGCTCTCGCTCCTCGTCAATTTGTGAAAAAGCATAATCTTGCACTGAATCTCGATCCCGATCAGCACAATTGCGAGCATTTTCATGAAATGTTCAACTACATTGCTCGCACGAGATTATCTTTTGTTTTTTGTGATTCGCCAAGACCGGTTAGGCAATATATTGATTCTTTTTGGTCCACTGCTCATGAAGTCGTGGTTGAAGGACAGAGTTTTGTACGTGCTACTGTTGAAGGCACAACTTTTGATTTCAATGCTGATTTGCTCCGCACTATTTTGCATCTAGGAGCAGAACCAGACGTCGAAGAAGAGGAAGACGTTGAGATGACTTACGAGTTCGTGCTTCTTCTTCGTTGCTTTCAAAGGATGGGATTTGTCGGACAGGTCAAGCTTCCTGTCGACAAAAGTGGGTTTCAAGGACGATGGCGTTATCTAGCATATGCATTGCTCGTCTGTTTGAGCAATCGCAAGGCTGGATTTGATCAACTGTCTGCTCAGATTGCATCGCAGATGGTTGCTTTGGTATATAATCGACCTTATCCTTTCTCCAGATATTTTTATCAAGAGTTTATTGATCAGATTAACGCTAGGGGGAGAAAGCGATTTCTTTTGTATCCTCGCTTTGTGATGGCTATAGTTAGACATTTTTGTCCGGACTTAGAATATGACCAAGGTCCTCGCTACGTTCTTCATGCTTGGCCTTCGCGTCTTTTTGCTGATCTTGAAGCCAATACGAGTAATGTGGTTGGTCTCCATGATCCACCACTTTTTGGTCACCTGATTAATCCAAACTATCGATCTCGTCTTGAGAATGATATGTTTGTGGATGATGTTGATGCCGATTCTGATTCTGGTTCTTCTGAGAGTTCTGTTGATGGTTCTGATGATGATTCAGGGGATGCGTCTGCTGGTTCGGATGATGGAAATGATGGAGATGAAATTGATAGTTCCGACGGTTTTGCTGCTACAAATGCGACAGACACAGATGATTCTGCTGCTGCTGAACGTCGAACTAAGATGATTCATGATGTCGCGGCTGCTTCTGAAAGTGATCATTCGCATCAGTCATTTGATCAAGAGGGTGTTGCGTTTTATAGAGAGCGTAGAAGCAAGACTTGTCATGCCATTCCTGCTCTTTCAGATTCAGCTAACTCCACTCCTGCTGCTGCTGCTGAGATTGATCCTGATGTTGCAGCTCAGCATGATTCTGAATTACGTGAGATTTTTGAGGATATGGAAGATCCTGTAACAGAGCATGTTTGGTTAGTCCAGCGAAGAGGCAAGGGAGTATTGATCTTCAATATACCAGAATTAAGCGTCGACGTGTTGTTGAAGCTTCTTCTGTAGCAATGCCTGATCCTCCAAGAACGACTGCTGCTGTTGCTCCTGTTCTTGGTCGTCGTGTTGATCTTTTGGGGACCAGAGTTCGCACTTTGGAGTCTGATCTCACTGATACTCGTGCTGCCTTAACCTTTTTGATCAACTGGGTCAAGAATCAAGGGAGAAGTTCCTGAAGAGGTCTGCAGATTGTCAGCGGTTCAACCAAGACGTCAGAATGACGATGATGATGCTGATAATGCTGGTGAAAGGAATGTTTCTCGCCCAGTTGAAGATAGAGGAAAGGGTGCAGCGATCGAGGGGGAGACAGGAGGTGATACTTCTCAGCAAGGTGCTTCTGGTTCTGGTGCTGGTCCTTCTGGTGCTCCTCGTGATTCAGGTTTCTAATTTTGTCTATGATAAAGATTATTAGATAGAATGTATAATTGTTTGTGTGTAATAAGTTATGACATTTTATGTAATGAAATGTAATTTATCTTATTTCATTACAAGTACATTTCATCTTTATTATAATTATCATGATTATTCTTTCTATTCTGGTGTTCATTTTGTGTAAATTTAAATAGATGATCCAGATTATACAGATTTATTCTTTGATGGTGATGACCTCGAGGAAGGCGAATTTGTCCCTGAACCAAATCTAGATATATTCAAGAAGCCTTATGGGTTTGATGAAGTATGGGACTCAATTCCTAAGATCCGTTGATTGAAGAGAATAGAGTGTTGGATCAGAAGAGATCAGATGTTAGGGAAAGAATGCTTCAAGTTCCATTCAGCAGCCTAACTCAAGTTCTACATTTTGTTGTGTATGCTAAGAATGGTGATGTGTCGATTCCATCTGACTATGAGATTAATGTGACAAGACCATTCAATTCAAATGATTTTCCAGTTCCTCTCAGAGATGATGATTCATTACATATTGTTGATCGACGTGTTCCCGAGAAAAGAGTGAATGATTGGATAGTACATAGGGAAACGTGGAAACCGAATTTGTATTGGACTCATATCTCAGATAAAGATGCTGCAAAGTACAAGACAATCATCTGGAGTTGGTTTTATGATGATGATTGAAGCTTTTTGTGCTTAAAAGACCAGAAGGTTGTCAGTACTTAGCGTGGTGTGAGAGACATTTAGAAGTTTATGTGAAGAAGATTTACATGAGCTTGGAAATAACTGGATTATCAATCCAAGCGATGATGGCTTAGCTGATGTTGTTGGTAAGAATCTCAGAAAAGATTTCTGGTTAAGAAGAACATGAAAGATTCTGATAAACCACAGTTTAAGATTGAGCCAAGATCGAAGAAAAGAGTGGTTAAGCCAATAAAACAGTTGAGTTTGTTCAACATGATATTAAATGCATGATCAAGGTCCCTGCCAAGAAATGGGCACAAGATGTCTTGGACAAAATGGATAATTGGGAAATTGATCGAAATTCTGGTGAAGCCAAGATGTATGCAGATTCAAAGAAGCAGATTTTGTTGAGAAGAGTTTATGATCCGATGCAGCTGGTGAACTTCTCAAGAAATGATCTGAGAAAGTTGTACGATACAGAGTGTTCGTTTTTGCCATTTTGGAAGCATGAAGAAAGTAGATATCGTAAGATACTTCAGCTCTGCTTACATGAAGATATTCATGCAAATAGCAAAAGATTGTTGTTTGATGAATGATCAGATTTTGAAGACTAAGAAATCGAAGGTGCTGCTGTCAAGGGGAGTTTGTTGATGCACGTTGATGTGACAACAACAACTTAGATTTGATATGTCGTTTAGATTGAGATATTATGTTAATTTATGTCGTATCTATATATGTAATTGATAGATTATAGAATTTATGTTTTGGTAATGATTGATTACATATTTTGGTGTTATATATATGTGTTATGTATGATGTTTGTTGTGTGATATACAAGTACAAACATAATATGTGTTAGGATTCCTTAAGATGAAATACTTAGGAATATAACTAAGTCTTATACCTAACGAAGATAAGGTATATCTTCGTTAGAGGAAAACGAAGATAAACTTCGTTTGGTACAAACGAAGATTAACTTCGTTACATGGGCTGGGCAGCTAAGTTCGTAAGAACAAAGCCCAGCAAGCCCAGTTCGACCTGAAACATATATATACGAATGAATACCCTAAAATAAAAAACACATTCGACATACACGTACACCAGACACTAAGTTCGTTCTATACCTTATAGAAACGAATATAGCATATACGGCTGATTATTTACTTGATAATTAGCGTTATATCAGTTTACTAATCAAACTAGTTATCTCGTGAGGATTCCGCACTCACGACATAATCATAGACGATCTCGAGAGCGATCTGTAGCTATCGAGGGGTCACATTAACTAGCTGAATCCTTGGATCTTTCTTCATGGATTCAACATGCATGAGCATGGAAAGAATATCCTATCAACTTTGCCCTCATCAAGTGTATATTCAAAAGAAAACATGAAGAAAACATGGACTTTCGATAAAACCTTTTAATATGAACAAGAACAAGATTAATCTAGTAAAGAGATGAAGATATATACCCTTGAAGAACACTTTTGAAGATGGAAAAAAGTGCAGAAATTTCGTGACTCAAAAGCTCCAAATAACCCTTGTTTCAACCTCAAACAACCCTTAATCCTTAGCTTAATCAAACCCTTGCTTAACCTATCCTAAACCCTTATTATTAACAAGTGTTTAGATGAGTTTTGCTTTGTTCTTCCCTTTGTTTTGTGGCTGCCGAATACAGAAGAAGAGAGGGAGGAGAGGAGAGTTTTTGAGAGAGAAAATAAAGTTGTGTGTGTGTAAAAAGTGAAGAGTGTGTTTTGTGTGAGTTTCAAGGGAGAGTTGGGAGGGGAAATATTCAAATGTGGAGTGTGAGAGGGGGGAAAAGGGGGCCGGCCTCTATGGGTATTTGGAGGGGTTTGGAGTATTTTTTTTTGTTAAATTATAGTGTAAGTATATTAGTGTATGTATAAGTTTAGTGGGTATTTGTTTTTGTAAGTGTTTTTTTAGTTAAATGTAAGAAAATGGTTGTTTTAGTTAGGAATATATAAATGTATGCATAAGTCATGTATATATAGTGTATGTATATATTTTGTGTTTTAAGTTTGTTACAAGGCTCATTGGTTACAATTCTTGTAATTATATTAGGCTTATATATATACACTTATTATTATTCAAGCATTTATTTTTGTACCTAAGGACTTGTAAATATTTTAAGTTGCTCATACTATTTCCATGACCAATATTAGTTAGATGGCTTGATGGTTAGATTGTTGGGCATTACAAGTGTTTTAAATCGCTAGCTCAACTTGTGAGACTTACTTTATTATTTATAACTTGATTGAACATTAATAAAATTTTTTGCTCAATGGTATTTTTAAATTGAATTTAGAAAATCAAAGCTTTAGATTACTATTTAAGGGCATATCTACTAGCTTTAAGTATAACTATGGCTTGCGGGAACATAGACAACCTAACTAGCACGTATAAAATATTAAAAGTAGGGTTGTTACAAATCTATGGTTCTGTTGATTCTTATGATACGCCAAGGAGATATGGGATGAGGTGGCAAGACAAATGGAAGGATATGACCTAACTTCAACAATTAGATTGACAAATGTGTTGACTGAGTTTGACAACTTCAAGCAGATTGCCAATGAATCTCTAGGCTGTCTACTTTAGATTCTGCAAATGTCATAACTAACTAGGAAGAACAATGTCAAGAAATCGGAGATTGAGTT
>NW_025215548.1:0-25000 GCF_010389155.1 Erigeron canadensis | reverse complement strand
GGATGACAATGATGTTGATGAAGAAGAGTATGAGGAGGACTGGGATGTGGAACATGGGTTGTATGAGTTTCAGAAGGAGCAAGTTTTAGCTTTTGTCAGTTCTGGTAAACAACCAGATAAGTAAACTGTTGAATTATGGTCTGTAGCACAGTATGAGTTTTATGTTACAAAATGTGAGGAAGCTGGGCTGGAATTTGTTGCAGGAAAAAAGGAGGTGGGTTCTGATTTAGGTGAAACTGGGCAGTTCATGGATTTAGAAAATGAAGGGGTGAATATTAGAGTGCTTCCAGTGTTTGAAGGTACTCCAATTTCTCAAAATTGTTAAAATGTTATTGAAATTACTTGTGTGGAATGTTAGGGGATTGTCTAATTCCTCTAACCAGAGTGATGTTATTAGATTAGTTGAAGAAAATAAGTTTAGTTTATGTTGTTTTGTAGAAACTCACCTAAATAAACAGAATTTGGTTAAGGTTGCTAACAGAATGTTTGGCCAATGGAATTGGGTTTCTAATAGTCCTGTTTGTAAGGGTGGGACTAGGATTATGATAGGTTGGGATCCTAATATCCTTAGAGTTATGATTTTGGACATTCATGATCAAATTGTGAACTGTTTTATTGATCCAATTAATGGTGATAAGGGATTTCATTGCTCTTTTATTTATGGATACCATAAAATGATACCTAGAAGGGAGCTGTGGAGGAGGTTGGTGCTACAAAAGCAGGCTGTGGGGGACAGGCCTTGGCTGCTTGCAGGGGATTTTAATGCTACATTAGATCCTAATGAACATTATGCAGGGGGGTCTGGTATAAATAATAGTATGGAAGAGTTTATTGAATGTGTAAAGCAGATTGAGGTAGATGACATTTGTAGGTCTGGGCTTCATTTTACTTGGAATAAGGCTCCTGGGAGAAGTGATGGGATCATGAAAAAGTTAGATAGGGCTATGGGAAATGTGGAGTTTATGACTGAGTTTCCTAATTCAAATGCTATTTTCTTGCCTTTTTATAGATCAGACCATTCTCCAATATTAATTAGTGTGCCTGATGTTCCTAAAGCTAAACCAAAACCTTTTAAGTTTCAGAATTTCCTTACTCTTAAGGAGGATTTTATTCCTATTGTTAAGAAGGTGTGGGAAAGAGAAGTCCCTGGTTACTCTATGTTTTCCTTGGTTACTAAATTGAAGCTGCTCAAAGCTCCATTGAGAAGTCTTAACACTAAATGTGGAAATGTTTTTGTGAAAGTTAAAGAAATTAGAGAAGAGCTTGCTGAAATTCAGTGTAAAGTGGCTGCTGATCCGTCTAATATTGATGTTAGAATTAAGGAAATTGTTACATTAAAGGCCTATAATGATGCTTTAAAGGATGAAGAGCTTTATTTAAGGCAGAAATCCAAGATTCAATGGCTAAAGGAGGGTGATCATAATTCTAAGTTTTTCCATAAAGCTATGAAGGGAAGGGTTAATAAGAACAGAATTGAAACTGTGGAACATTTGAGAGGAGTCAGATATTTTGGTAGCCAAGTGCCTGAGCAATTTATTAATCATTTTAGAGGTGTGCTTGGCTGTAATTCTAATGTGTTTCCAATTGTAGATCCTGGTGACTTGTTTATCAGGAAGTTAAGTAGAGAGGATGCTGAATGGATGGTAAGGCCTGTTCTAGATGTTGAAATTAAAACAGCTTTATTTGATATCGATGATGAGAAAGCTCCTGGGCCTGGTGGATACTCTTCAAAGTTTTTCAAATCTACTTGGAATGTTGTAGGGTCTGATTTGTGTAGTGCTGTGAAAGACTTTTTTTACAATGGTAAGTTATTAAAAGAGATAAATGCCACGGTTATTACATTGGTTCCTAAAATTGATACTCCTAATAAAGTATCAAATTTCAGGCCAATTGCATGCTGCAATGTTGTTTATAAGTGCATTAGTAAGGTTATTTCTAACAGAATTAAGGGGTTTCTTGATAAGATTGTGGATGAAAATCAAAGTGCCTTCATTCCATCTAGGCAGATAAGTGATAATATATTATTATCTCAAGAACTTTTTAGAAACTATCATAGAAGAAGGGGTCCCCCTAAATGTGCTTTTAAGGTGGATGTGCAAAAAGCTTATGACTCTGTGGAGTGGTGTTTCCTTGAGCAATGTTTGTTGAAGTTTGGATTCCATGTTTGTATGGTCAAGTGGATTATGGAGTGTGTATCATCTCCTTCATTTACTATTTCTATAAATGGTGAGCATAAAGGATATTTCAAAGGGAAAAGGGGTCTTAGGCAAGGGGACCCAATATCTCCATATCTGTTCACTTTGGTTATGGAGGTGCTTAATTTGATGATTAAAAGGAAGATAAAAGAGAGTGAGCTATTTGAATACCACTGGAGATGCAAAGATTTAGAACTAACTCATTTGTGTTTTGCAGATGATTTACTTTTGTTTTGTCATGGAGATAGTTTGTCTGTTTCTGTTCTTAGAAGTGCAATGGAGGAGTTTAGTGGGGTCTCTGGTTTGGTTGCTAGTTTGGAGAAAAGCCAATCTTTTTTTGGAAATGTAAAGGCAAGGGTTCAGAAAGAAATTGAAGACATTATGCCTTTTAAGAGTGGTGAGCTACCTGTTAGATATTTAGGTGTTCCACTCTTATCAAAAAGATTGTACAAGAAAGATTGTGCTGTTTTGGTTAACAAGGTTAAAAAGAAAGTTGGAGATTGGAAGAATAAATCTCTCTCTTTTGTTGGAAGATTGCAGCTCATAAATTCTGTACTTGGTTCTCTTCAAGTGTATTGGTCTTCTGTGTTTATTCTACCTAAGGGCATTACTGATGATATTGAGAGAATTTTAAGGGGTTTTTTATGGTGTCATGGGAGAGGTAAAGCTAAAGTGAGATGGTTAGATGTTTGTAGGCCTAGAAAGCAAGGTGGACTTGGGATTAAAAGATTACATTTATGGAATATTGCTTTAATGTCAAAACACATTTGGAACATGGTTAGTAATAAAAATTCTATTTGGGTGAAATGGGTTAATGTTGTGAAGTTAAAAGGTAGAAGTTTCTGGTCTATTCCTGTAAAAGCTGATGCTTGTTGGGGTTGGAAGAAAATCCTGCATCATAGAGAGACAGTTAGAGATTTTATTATTAGTGTTCTTGGTGATGGTAAAGATACTTCTTTGTGGTATGATAATTGGCATCCTTGTGGCCCTCTGTGCAATCTTATTTCTAGTAGGGATATTTATGATGCTGGGATGAGTGTGAATTCTAAAGTTTCTGAGGTGGTTTGTGATGGGTTGTGGCTATGGCCTTTGGTTTTAATTGAGAAATTTCCTTTTCTGGTTCTGTATCCTCCTCCTGTTCTTAATGGTAATAAGAAGGATTCTGTTTCTTGAAAGAATAAAAATGGTGAACTCATGCCTTTTTCTGTTAAGAGTGTGTGGTTGGACCTTATTGAGGAATGTAGTGATGTGCCTTGGGCAAAGCTGATCTGGTACAGTCAATGTATTCCCAGGCATTCATTCATTCTGTGGTTAGCTATGTGGCAAAAACTTAAAACACATGATAAGTTTGAGTTTTTTGAGTTGAAGTCTGACCTGAAGTGTGTGTTTTGTAAAGAGGGTCCTGATAGTCATAATCATCTCTTCTTCAATTGTGACTATCCTAATAAAGTTTGGCAGAAGATTAAAAAGCTTGCAAGATTAGAAAGTGCTCCTAATAGTTGGAATGATATTGTGAATTTCTTTGTTATCAGGCCTGCTAACAAAACCATTTGGAGTATTATACAGAGGTTAGTATTGGGTGCAATGGTCTATTTCATCTGGCAGGAGAGAAATTTAAGGAGTTTTAAGGGTAAAAATAGATCTGTGGATGATTTATGTAATATTATTACTGCTGAAGTGAGGTTTAGATTGATGGGGTTAAGGATTAAAGTTACTAAGCAGTCAGTTAAAGCTGCTGAAGTTTGGGGTTTTCAGTTGAATAAGGGGTTTCATTCTGATAATTTTGATAATATTAGTCATGGTAGGAAGTAATGTTATGTATGTTGGAAGGAGGGAAGGTGTGTATTGTTATGGTGCAAGGACTGTTGAGATTGGGGGTGATAATTTGATGTTTTTCTGGTGTAATGATGATAGTGATGGAAGATGTGTCTTTAAAGTTTATGGTTCCAGCATAATTGGTTTTTTAACCTTGATTAGGTATAGGGTTGGAGTGATAAGGGGTGGTTTAGTTTTAGTACCTGTTGTGGACTCTTGTTACTACTTTCATTGGTATGGTTTTTGGGGATGGAGGTTTAACCATACTATTTTTTCTTCTTACTCATTCACTTATATGAGCTCTTTATTTTTTATCTGTTTAAAAAGCTTCATTTTGGTCCAAACAGGCATAAGTGTAGTGGTGAGTAGGTTTTTTAGTTGGTATGGAATATACCTTTCTATTGAATATTCTGGAGTTATAAGGGGGATATTTGTTGTCTTTTATATGCATAATAGCCCCTCATGGGTTATTATGTCCCTTTTAATTTCTGTTCAGCTTCCTTGTGTTCTAGTAGGTTTGTTTCCCTACTGGTCCTGTTTCTGATGTAGTAGAAGGGCCAGATTTGGTTATGATTTTATGATTGAGTATGTCTTTCATGGTTTCTGGTTTTGTTTTGGTTTCTTGAGTCTTTTTACCACTGTCTTTAGGTTTAGGTGGGCTGTGTTACCCTTGGTAGGTTGGGTTGGAGATATAAGGGGGGTTCTGGTAGTGCTTATTGTGGACATTCAAAATTATATTCTAAAGCTGAGCATTTGGTGTAGGGGGTTTGCTTTGGCTTGTGTTGTGTCAAGTTCCTTCTTTTATTGGAACTTGTTGGTCATTGTGTCAAAAAGCTCTTTTTTGGTCCAAATAAGCATAGGTTTAGTGGTGAGTAGGTTAGGAGTCTTGCATGGAGTATGCTCCCATTTGTTCCTTTTTGGAGATACAAGGTGGAAATTTCAGTGTGTGGTGTTATACTATGGTCCCTCATGGAAAATAGTATTCTATAATTTCATTTCAGCTGGTTATATCAGTCATCATGGCTGGTATCTTTTTATGTTGTCTTGGTCAGTTGAACAAGTATTATTTTTTGCTTGTCTAACTTTCTGGTGCAGATGGATGACCAGATGTGTGAGTATTATGTATCTGTCTCCTGTCTGGTCTGTCTGGGGTTTTGGGTTGGGTTTTATTGTTGGTTCCATTTGGTTAGTATTGCTGAGTTTTTGTAGGTCTTTGGTTTATTTGGAATATATTAGGGTTATGATTCTGGTGGCAGGATTCCAGGGGGTTTTCTTGGTTAAGTATAATTCTGATATGATTCTGGTTGCTATTTTGCTATTTGTTTGGACTTGGGTAGAAATGTCTCTGGTGATTGTATGGAATCTGAGATTTTCATGGTATAAATTGACTTTTAAAATGCATTTTAAGAATGGGAAGTGGTATGAAATGGATCTGTTATGGTTGGCTTTTGGAAGGCACTGGAATGAGCAGTTGTTAGATGTGTCGTGTTGTTTGTTAAGGTTGTGGAATTTATGGATTACTTTGTTTGGGATTTTTCTGTGTAGAAATTGGAAAATGGGGAAAATGCTTTGTTTTTTTGTCATTGATTCTTTTGGTATGCATAGAGTTTATTATGGATGTTGGTTTGAGTTTTGTTCTGAAACGTTGACTTATCCTGGTCAAACTGGTATTTTTCTGATTGGTAACATTAAGGCTGGAAATTGGTTTTCCAGAAATGGTTTTGATGGTATAATGGTTAATGTGGTTATAATTAAGACGATTAGAGTGTTAATTGTTAATTTGGAAGGGTTTTTTAGATGTTTTAAGACTGAGTTGACATTTAAAGTCAATAAATATGGTGATGGATTTATGTTGGAGTCTAGTGATTTGGATAGTAGGGATGGGGATATTTGTGTAGTTTTTTATCCAGAAAAGAGAACTTTGAGGTGTTTTATTTTTTGGAGGGGAACTTCGGTGAATGTTTTATTCAAAACTGGTTGTATATACAGATGATTTTATGGTGGACTAATAATTGGAGTAAATGGATTTTGGAAAAGATTTGTGTGGGCTTCGTTCTTTTCAAGAGAAATAAGGATTGGGGATTTCTTGTTTGGGCTATTATAGGATTATGTGTTGAGCCTAGGTGCTTGATAAGGCCTAATGTATGTTCTCAAAAATGGATGGGTGAAGTTGGGCCAAAGGATTATGAGCCGTGGAGCAAGTTTATACTACAACCTAGAGTTTTTTATGATATGTTTAATGTTAGCTTTTATTGTTTAAGATTCTGTATTTTGTTATTTGATAGTCTTATTTTTATTTTTATTTGTTTAGTTAGTTTTTTTGTTTGGGATGTGCATTAATTTGATTGTAAAATGCCATCCTCTATGGGTATGCCTATAGTTATATTGTAAGGATTTTTTGGGATATAAAATTTACCAAAGGGTTTTATACCCTTTTACCCAAAAAAAAAAAAACCCTAAACCCCATTTAAAATATGACAAGCTGTATTCACCGCCTCCGCCCAAAACATAGTAGGAAGCCCTGAATCTGCAAGCATATTTCTGGCTGTCTCAATTAGAGTCGTATTCTGCGTTTCAGCAACTCCATTTTGTTGTGGTTCATACGGAGAACTGTACTGATGTTGGATTCCCTTTGACAAACAAAAGACATCCATCACATTATTCTTGAATTCAGTTCCGTTGTCACTCCTGATTCTTTTAACACGAACTCCATAAATGTTTTCAGTTTCAACAAAGAAATTTATCAAAATCTGCGGAGTTTCATCTTTCGATTTAAAAAAGAATACCCATGGGAATCTCGAGTAGTCATCAGTAACCACCAAACAGTAATACATCCCACCGATACTTCTTACATGTACTGGACCAAATAAATCCATGTGAAGTAGCTCGAAAGGATTTTCTTGTTTCGGTTTATGTGCAGACTTTTGTTGTTTACCTTTCAAACAAGGTACACATTTGTCTTCCATCCCAAACCGTTTCATGGGAACGCCTTCAACCAAACCATGTTTGACAATGTCATTCATCTTTCGGAAATTGATATGTCCCATTCTTCTATGCCATAGTAAAGATTCAGATTCGTTTGCTTTCGATAGTAAGCAAACAGACTCCTTAGGATCATCAACACCTAACACAAGGCCATAGATGTCTCTCTTCCTATGAGCTTTTAGCAGGATCCAGTCATCAGGAATAACATATCCTGATTTCAATATAAGTGCTTCTTCCTCAGTAAAATGGACATTGTTTCCCTTGTCACAAATCTGAGAAACACTTAATAAATTATGTGCTAACTGTTCCACATAATTGACTTTCTCCAGCGTAATCTTCCCATTGACAACATCACCTTGGCCCGAGATGTTGCCGCCCTTGGGACCTGCGAAACTAACATACGAACCATTTACATCTTCATAATTGGACAAAACATTCTTGTCCCCTGTCATGTGCCGAGAGCATCCACTGTCAACATACCAAAGACTGATAGGCTTTCTTGGTTCTCCCTTCTGATCTGCAGCCTTGCAATCTGCCGTGTATGCAACAAAGTCTTCAGTTGTCATACCTTAAGGTATCACGAAGTTCTTTATTTGCTCTTCAATGCTCTTCATAGAAATGTCATCAACAGGACTCGATGACTCTTCCTTTTCTTCAGATGCTTTCACTGCTGTCATTTGTTCACTCTCAGATCTTACAGTCTCAGCAACATTACATACATTCTTCTGAACTATCTCAGATGCACTTTCTTCACTTGAGTATACAGCATAATCAATTGTTGCAGCTACCCCATCATATAATTCTACCATGTAGGCATGATTCGAGGTATCATCGGATTGTGTATCCCATTGATAAGTACCATCTGGATTCTGAACAACAATAGCCTTTGAATCCGAAAATGTTGACGAAACTGGCTATTGTGGAGTAGCAGGATATGTAATCATTGCTTGCGTTTTATGATTACTCGGAGTAATACCGCCTTGATTGTAATTTTGAAGACCAGCAACGGTATTATCAATCCTCTTAGGTTGTTGACACTCTCTTGCAAAGTGACCAAATCCATCGCAGTTATAACATTTCACCTTGGATTTGTCAAAGCCTTTAGTGCCATTACCTATAGGTCTCCCAGTTCTCTGAGTGAATCTTCTGACCTTAATAGTGAGCATAGCTAGCTGCCATTGTAGATCCATTTCTTCCAAATCATCAGGATCTATCTGATTGTAATCCTCATCAATTACTGCATGATCAGTAATTTTTCCTCCGATAAATGCTTCATGAGTATTACAAAAGGCTGAGTAAACACTCATTCTACCTTCTGCAGAACTCATACTCATTGGCATAGAGTGGAAAGATTATACATTGCTCTTAACATTCGCGTGTGCATTGTCATAAGCAACATATCCAGCAATGCTGAACCGCTTAGAAAGGAATTGCTTCCCGAGCTAGAACTTGCTAAATGAACAGACTTAGCATGATATAAAGATGGATCTTGTGTGAAATCCGAGTGAGTATCTTTAATTCTTCTCTTCATGTCTCTGTTCTTCAGCTTGGAAACTACCTTTTCAAAGTCCCATGTACTGTATTCCTGATCATCTTGAAGTTGATGAACATAATCAGTCCATGTCTTAGGCAATGAGTCCAAAAACTTATCAACTAGCTCAGTTTGAGGATAAACAACCTCAAAATACGACAACTCAGTGGTCAAATGACTAGATCGAATAATAATCTCGTCAAGAGATTCTCCTTTCAGTCCATTAAAGGCTTCATACTGGTGCTTCAGGAGTTTGATACGATTCTTCTTCAAGGTTACATCGCCCTCACAATATCTTTCAAGAGCGTCCCATAAGTCCTTTGAAGTAGTGTACTTTTTGAACAAATGTACACTATCTTGAGGCAAGGCCATAGTAAGAGTGGACAAGGCCTTTCCCTAATTGCATATCTTTTACGTTCTTCAATCGGCATATCAGCATAAGTATACCTACCGATCACTTCATTCTTCTCATACGAAGGCCAATCAAAACCTTGAGTTACCACAAGCCACATTTCCATGTCAGTGAGACGAATGTAGTCTTCAAAACGTCTCTTCCATATCCAATAATTTTCCATACGGAACAATTTTGGAGGTGTGTTTCCACGACCAACCTCATGATCATGCATGATCATCTGGCTGATAAGTAGGGCATTAGCAGAGTTTGCGGCAGCTGGTATAGTCGTCATTTCGAATCTTTCAGTAAACAAATCAAACGAAATAACACTAAGTTCGTGTGATACGGAGTACGAAGTATACGTAGCACGAAATACGAAGTATACGTGGCACGAAACACGAAGTATACGTAGCACGAAGTACGAAGTATACGTGACACGAAGTATACGTGGCACGAAGTACGAAGAGACACTAGTCACGACCTAAGTCACAAAGAGTGGTTCGCGCTGACGTGGCACGAAGTTAACACGAAGTCAACAGATGACGTGAACACGAACACGAAGTTCACCTCGTGCTGACGTATGCACGAAGTAACACGAAGAAGAGCACGAAAAACCTTTTTTAACACGAATTTCGAAACGAATTTGCAATCAATAGCCAATCAAACGATCTTAAACCTTCTGGTAATCAACCTTAGGGCTCTGATACCACTTGTAAGGTACCCTATTGTTGCGTGGATCGTAATAAGATGTGATTCGTTATGTCAAGAGTGCGGAATCCTCTTGAGATAACTAGATTGCTGTTGCCTTTTGCTGATTAATGAGCAATTAACCAACCCAATGAGATGCACAAGGCTTGTGGTTCGTGTAAGAGGTCACACGAAGGAACAATTAACCTTAATTCGTAATTTCGTGAATATCTTCTAAGATTTTCCAAACGATTAACCTAATTCCGTAGATTAGGTCTTGTATTTATACTAGTTAAGTATTGGTTCGTGTGGGCTTAGGCCTTAATCGAAGATTAGGCCCGAAACAATAATCAATTCGATCTGCCTCGTGCTGACGTCAGCACGAGGCCAGTCCTACATGCTGATGACGTCAGCACGAGGTTCGACCCTTTGATTCTTTGTTTTACTTCGTTTGGCTCGTACATAACATCCAATCATCGTTTAAGTATTCTATGACACTTATAAACCTTGATTCTATGTTTTTGTACCTGCAAAACAATATATAACACACAAACACAATACAAAACACAAACAGATATAATATTGAAGCTCAAACGTAATCATTAAATATCAACACAAGTTCTTATTTAAATGATTATAAACATAGTTCCTAAAACATAAACGATAATCAAATCTATGTTGCGATTGTCACAACGAACCTGCATCTACATGTACCTAGCCCACTGCGCCGCAGCCATAATCCACGGAAAAGACTTGAAGTTACCCCACTGCGCCGCAGTGGGGGAGTACAAAGGTTGACTGCGCCGCAGTCAAGGAAGCAAGAAATTAGGACGTGGAATCAAACTGCGCCGCAGTGGAGGGTTCGTAAGCTCACTGTGTCGCAGTCCTTTGAAGTCAAAGTCAAAGACCACTCACTGCGCCGTAGTGAGGGGATGCCACAACCCACTGCGCCGCAGTGGGTGCACGGGATTTGAAGGGTTTCTGGACGAATTTGCATCAGATTGTTGAAGGTATATATACAAACCCTAGGTCGAATTTTACAGCATCCAAAGTCTTTCTAGGAGCTGTTCTACAAGGGTTCTTCGATCTCCAAGCAGGTTTTCACTTAGGCGTACTCATCGAAGATTCACGGACACCCATCTAGATCGTATTAATTTACTGTCTTGCAATTTTCTCTTTTACTCAAACGATTGGTACAATATGTTCTTCTCTTTATTTGATTATTATTGTTACTTAATCATGAGTGGCTAAACTATTTTATCATCCACTTTGATGAAATGAGACGAATGATGTGATTGCAATATTTTTAATTCAAAAGGGTTTATTTAATTATCGTTGTTATGTGATCTTGATGATTTTAATTCTTTTTATTAATTAAATTTGATATTGGTTGCATATAATTCTTTGTTGGTGGTACCAGTTGAATGTATATGTGATTTTAAAATGGTTACTTGTCTATGAGTAATTATCACTAGTTCATGGTATGATAGTGAATATCATCTTAAGAAAAGATTAATTTTGTCAACGTAATTCATAGCGGTTGGTGGTACTACGTTGTTACCACATAGGTGCAATTGATAATTCGATAGTCAATAAAACTAATTGTTGGAAAAAGTTGTCTTTTCTTTGGTGGTACCGGATTGGGTAATTCAACTAGCAATTAGGTGATTCGGTAATTTGTTCACGGTTGGTGGTACCACGTGAGCACCTTAATCTTGTCACGATTATCTTTAAACTCTTGAGAATTTGGTCTTAATTAAATGCAATCACATTTGAAGTCAAGGTAGATGACTTTTATTAATATTGTTTGAAGTTCTTTTTTATTTTATGCAATTTGTCTTTACATTAATTTGTTAAAGGATTTTCGAGCAACACCCGTTTTACAAACCATTTCATAAAGCAACTAGTCATGTCCAATCCCTGCGAACGAACACGGTCTTACCTCGTAACTATATTACAAGCGATCGGGTCCACTGCCCGTAAGTGCGTAGTAGTGAGTTTGTAGGTGATTCTAGTTTATAAATTTAAAGCTCGATTTTGCACATCAACAATCAACATACAATCTTAGATCATCTTCTAAAGCCAGTGATTCAATTTATGCTTCGAATTTGGATGATTTTGATTCGGCCTCCACACAACCGCCGCTCCTAGCCGCCGCTCCACCACAAACCGCCGCCATGCCGCCACTTGCGCCGGCCGCCGGAGTTCAATTGGTGACCGGCGATGTTTCAATGGGGGGTGGGTGTGCTTCAACTTCGAATCTTGCTGCTCAATTGGTCGATCAAAGGGAGGGGGCAGCCGAAACCTTAATTAATACCACCACTACTGCCGCCCAACCACCATTAGCCGTTGTTGCTTGTAACACCCCTAACTTACATAACGTACAAAATGATATCAAAAGGAACTTAAAGGACAAAAGGGCATTAATCTTATTCAAAATCAAACCAAAGTCAAAGTAACAAAATATTCAAAAGTACTTATAAGCTAACATAAAGAACTAAAGCTTTGAAGAACTCTAAGGCCAAAGGTGCTAAGTCCAAATCATTCTACGCTCTTCGCTCGTTCCCAATGCCCCCTTGATCACCTGCCGTATAAGAAAGAAAAAGGAATACGGCTGAGCAAAAAGCTCAGTGAACGGATATGACCAAAGCAGGAATATAGTATGAAAAGCGGAGACGTATATTTCAAACAAACTTATTACCTTAACAAACTTATTTCAAATCAAAGTCCAAATATGTATGATTCCACCATATATTATACATCAAATATATATATATATATATCAAATATAAAACCAAGTTTCATAAAATAGTACACATAAGAGTCAAACAAATGAGGGCCGAATTAATTCATAGGGTAGCTACTCCACTAATCATTCATTTATGGTGCGAAACGCCTCGTCTGACACTACGATAAGCGCCCACCATCAAACAAATATTACCTAGGACCGATCCATACGCCTCCTATCAAAATATAATATAATGAGCTCGAACCACACCGAGTTATCAAAAGGAAACGCCGTAGAACAAATCAAATACACCGCTACGGACGGTGCCACGTCAACGGTGTCATGATAACGCGCCCATGGGACCTCCATGGATAGGTTACCCTTACATGTATATTTTAAGAAACCGTTTTGACCAACTTATATATATAGATATATCAAACGAGTTTTTTTTTTTTTAAGAGACAAAATGAATTTTCGGACAATTAGAATAAAACTATTGTAAGACATTTTGAAAATAATTTAAATCACATCTCCATCACCCAATTCTCACAAATATATATGAGACTGTATTAATTTTTCGGAGTGTACGAATTGGGGAACACTTGTACGAATCACCGCATCAAATGTAACACCCAAACGCAACTCTTCCGGGACTATGATCAAATTAGGTTTCAAGAGATGGTTTTGACACACTTAATATATATCAAAATATTAAAATTTTCGATTCCACAAATATATTCAAAGGTTAACAAACAAATAATTTTTCAAGGATATATCGAATCCATACAAATTTCGCAAAATTTAAATGAAGTTTTGAGAAGAAGATTTTACCGGAGGGATCCTAATACCACCTAGAACATCCGTACCTTATCGCCGATCACAATGAGATCAAAAATGCACAAGCCACCAATGAAACGCGATCACCAAACCGAATCTAATCATATACAAAAGTATAAGCACAAAATATATTCAAATATGGAGTATGTAATATCCTTTATAGTTAGTGAATTTAGTATATAGTTTTATGTGATTACCGCTTCTATTTAAAAAAAAAAAATCATTTGAAGATAATCTGCACCTTTAAAGGTTTAACTACAACTAAGACACCCTGTACATCCCTTTTTAATTATTATGATTATACTAATATATGAATATAAAATGTTAATTACGAATGTATGTTACAACAAAATATTAAACTATGTTTTCGCGAAACTTGCTGATTATTTCCTCGTATTTTTTTATTCCCGCGATCTAAACCGTAAATATGCTTTTTGTATCAAATCCTTTTGAGACATACAAAACTACAATCAAATTTCATCATTGAAACTAAGACCCAATTATTATAAGATATTTTGACTAAATGACAATTAGATCTTAAAACAAAACAACAGATTTTAAATCAACTGTTGTAAATATATCCATAAGGTGAAATTTTATACAAAAGACTATAATTTAGTCGTGATGGACATTTTTCAAAGTTTGGTTTTAAAGGCTGGTATCAAAATATTATTTATCTATATTCTTTTATTGTTTTATTTCCAAATGATTAACCTCTTATATCCACTAAAAAAATGACTAGTTTCTAAAATGATAATAAAATAGAAATAAAAATAATGATATGAAATTAACTAAAATACCGATTTATATAAGTGAAAATATTGATCATGTGTTAAAAGTGTCGTAATATCTAGAGTATAAAATCTTCAATTAAAAACTTACCAAAAAAATATGATGCTTGGAAATTGAAGTCTTTTGTATTTACTTGTAACTCCACCCAACCCTTTTATTCACTTAGCCATCTTTTCTCCCTGACAACCATATACCCACGTACCCAAGGAGTAGAAAACCCAGATACTTTTAATTGAGAGCTAGTCTAATAAGAAAGGTACAACCATTTTATCTATTAAAATTCCATTTTCTTCATAGCCCCACTTGTAAGATGATGCTGTTCTAATATTTAGTATGAGGGAACACCAAAATATACTTTAGAAATTCTATGGATAATGAAATGAGACCTTTCCCCTATTCCTTTATTTAAACCGTAAAAATGCTATCTCTCTTGTTCATATGAAGGGTCCAGTAATTATGACCATTACTCTATTCTTAAGATCATAGTTATTAGTGATTACTGATTACTTGTGTTATTCTAACCGATTATAAATATTGTAGTATTTAAATATAGTTGTATGACCCTCATTATTTACTCTATCATCACAATTTAGTGTAATTATATTATTATTTCTAACTATATATTATTCACTTAATTCACTTACATAACAGGTGACCAATTATTTTA
This sequence comes from Erigeron canadensis, assembly GCF_010389155.1. Classification (NCBI taxonomy): domain Eukaryota; kingdom Viridiplantae; phylum Streptophyta; class Magnoliopsida; order Asterales; family Asteraceae; genus Erigeron; species Erigeron canadensis. The sequence continues at coordinate 10,369 of NW_025215548.1, read as the reverse complement.
GTGTTATCATTTTTTTTTTTTTAACTATAATTATATTAAACTTAGCTTGATATTTATATCTATGTAATTATTTGCTTTACATTTTATCAAATTTAAGTTGATTAGATTTTATAGGATATTACATTGCTTCTCCCTCAGCCAATTGATGAACAAATGATTAAGGAGGGCTTGGAATCGCTGACTGATGGTAAGAAATTAATCTCTAAAGATCAAGTAGTTGAATTGAATAGGTTGTTGGTTGAACATTTGATAAAAACCCTAATTTTGATTCGCCTACCGCCAAACCACCATCGACCACCACCAGTACGACGGTCATTAGCCGAGAGGGTCCACTTGAAGTACATGAGGGCTCGATTTCTAGCTCACAGCCGCGGGTCACACCTTTGAGTGAAGTTGATAAGAATTTTTGGTGTTCCACTTGAAACATCCTTTACATCGATCACCATTAAAAAAGTGGCAAATTCGTGGGATAAAAACGTCGATATAAGTGTTGATGATGCGAGGAACTCGAATGATTCCTGTTTAACCTTATTTTTTCAATTTTAATTAAATAAAAAGAGAAACAAAAAGTGTATGACCAATATCACAACTTAATCAATACGAAAACTAAAGAAGAAACATATGAAAATTAACTCTATATAAATATTGATTCCAGTTTACCCATTTTTTTTCAACTTTAAGTAAATAAAAAGAGAAACAAAAAGTGTAAAGTATATAGTATAAAAAATACATATCAATTCATCAACAAAGACCATCTCGAACGTTTTGATTTTCTTTGGGTTGTTCCACTTCGAAATAGTCCATAAAAAAAGTATATAAATAAAAAAATCTTTGGGTTGTCGATCATGGCTTCTTTTTTTTTGCCGTAGGTTTTTTATTAGGGTTAAGAATATGTGAGAGTTTTTTCTAGATGTTATATATTTATATATAATAAAGATTTATTATTAAAGGTCAGTCATATTTTATTAAATAAATATTAAAAAAATAAAGGATTAATAAGGTGGGAGTATTAGGCTAAAAGAGGAGGGTTAGGGGTGCAAGTGTACCCCCAACCCCTCTCTTTTAGTTATATTATAGATAGATAATTTTTTGTATGTTTTCTTCTCCGGTTCAATTTCTTCTTTCTTTTCTTCTAATAAAGGAAAATGATAAATCATTTAAAAGTAGTCAATAATCCTCCTAATAACCTTAAACAATAACATGTGTTCTCTCTTAATTTTATCTATTAATTTATATACATGATCAAATTTTTAAGAGAATAATTAAGTTATTTTTTTAAAAAAGATTTATCATTTTCCTCTAATAAAACCTGAAAAATATAGTGTTAATTCAAACTGCATCCTCCGTTAATTAATAAATAAATTAATAAGTATTTTTTTAACAGCGAACAAATAAATACTCGTGTAGTGTCTATGATCCCCAAATTGGTGAGCTGACTAGAAGACGAACAACGCATAATAATACTGGTTTGAACATTCATTCATTCAGCCGCAATTCAAAGGTAAAAAGAGTTGGGGATGGGGAAGAATCAAGCATACAAGGCGATGCAAAGATCAAGGGTTGGGTCCACCTCTGGAACTCCCGATGATGTCGAGGACGGCATGGTTCGTACCCTTCCATTCACTTCTCTTCTCTTATCATAATGTTCATAACCCTAAATTTATAAATTAGGTTTTTTTTCGCCCTGTGTCTGTTTCGCCTCCCCTCATCACATCACTCACCTATAATCGTTGCAGATTGATTCACAATTACTACTAAAATTCTGGAAATATTATGTTTCATATTTTGTACCATTTATTTATACAATCCATAAAATATAAATAGATTGATAGATAAATACACATCCCTTTCAATCTCCACGGGAACATGGATTGCTTAGTGCAAAAGAAATTTCCACCTGACTCTCAAAAATTAACTCTTTTACAATTATGTCAACTATCCAGACCTGTCAACATATGCATTCTATAGAAAACTGACTAAGAAGATGTTGACGACAGTAGCTTATATAAGGTAATAATATTTTGTTTTTGTTTAATAATATTGTCAGATTGGAAGTAAACTAAACAATAGTTTCTCTAAATTGTCAGTGCCATCGCCATTACCTCAGAAAGAGAAAAGAAAAAGTGTTATAGTTATAAGTGGGTTTCTCCTGATCTCCTCTATATGAATGTAAAAGATATAAATAATAACATCACATAGGTTAAATCAATCCCAATTTAATCTGGTCTAGAGGGTAAATAAGTTACAACAGCTTATATGATTTAATGATGGGTTGGATTTCAATTATCGTATACTGTATTTCTTTCCTTCTTAATATATATATATATATATATATATATAGGGTGACTATCAAATGAGAACAAAATTAAAATGAGAACAATTAAAAACTACATTTTGATGCATTAAAAGTCCATAAAAGTGACATAGCGCATAACTAATTATCATTATTTAAGTGTTTAACAACACATTGACCCGTCAAAATCGACAAAATCACGTTTTTTGTTGGATGCATCATTTTGATGAATATGCATCCAAGATGGATGCACATAAAAAAAAACGTGATTTTTTCGATTTTGACGAATCAATGTGTTGTTAAACACTTAAATAATGATAATTAGTTAAGCACTATGTTAGTTTTATGGACTTTTAATGCATCAAACTGATGTTTTTAAGTGTTCTCACCGTTCTTATTTTAAAAGTGTTCTCACCGGAGTGTTACCCTATATATATACATATATATATAGTGAAGTGATCAAGTGAGAACCAAAAATAACTGTGAGAAACGCTAAAAAACCATCTCTAAGGCCGGGAGGAGTACTGCTCGGGTAAGGGCTCAGTTACCCTTCGGCTATTGATCGGGTAGTAAATCGAGTTATGTAGCCGAGAGTTGGTTTCAAAATCTGAACGTTGGAAAGCGTGGGTCCCCCCCCCCCCCAACGGCTAAGTTGACCAAATTGATAAAAAAAAAAAACTTTTTTCCTTACACTATATATATATATATCATCTTTTTCTATCTATACAAACAACATATATACATTTTATCAAGCCTAAAAATCGTCATCCGAAATCGATATTCACTTTTTGCAAAACGCGGTTCAATGGATGGACAACACGTCAAACTCTAACGACGTTCAAAACCGTAGATACATAAATCGAGAACGTCAAATCGGTCATCAAATATTACTAAATGATTGGTTTGTTGACGAACCAAAATACAACGATGCTTTTGAAAATCGTCGACAACATCGAGGCGCAATTTCCATATTTTCAAGAGGGGATCGATGCGCATGGGAGAAGAAGTTTCAAGGCGATCCAAAAAGTGTGTTGCGTGGTACGCCAACTCGCGACGGGCAATCCGCCCGATGAGTACGATGAGTACTTACATATGGCCGCTCGAACCGGGCGCGAGTGCCTTTCTCATTTTTGTGACGCCATCATTAAGTTGTATGGTCGAGAGTACTTACGTAGGCCTACTCAACACGACGTTGCTCACATTTTCGAGGCACACGAAGATCGCCATCACATGTCTGGGATGCTTGGTAGCATCGATTGTACACATGTCGAGTGGTTAAGTTGTCCTAGACACTTGAAAAGACAATATACGAAAGTCGACCATGGCGTTCTCACTATTATCCTTGAGATAACCGCTTTTCAAGATACGTGGATTTGGCATGCTTATTTTGGTGCTCCTGGTTCAAACATTGACATCGGCGTGTTGAACCTATCCGACTTGTATCTGACGGAGCAAAATGGGACGGCACCGGACACTTCATTCTTCGTTAACATCCGCTATTACAAACGCGATTATTATCTCACTCATGGTATCTACAACAAGTACTCGACATTTATTAAAGAATACCCGTATTCTACTGACCCGAAGGAGAAAAGATTCAAGAAGTTACAAGAGGGGGCGAGGAAAGATGTGTAGCGTGCTTTTGGGATTCTAAAAGGGAAATGGAAAATTCTTAGGCGTCCTCTCCGACCCCCGTCAACAAGAATCCACATGAAAAAACCAATTCTGTTACCAATCCTTATATCTTCCAATCAATCCATCAACACCACAAACCCCAAAAATCAGAAACCCTAGTCGCAAAAGCTGACCTAAAATCAAACAAATCAACCGAGCAGAATTACCTCAATCGGATTTATGAACAGATTGTAGATCTAAAGAGCAATAGAAGGTTGCAACAGGTGGCTGCAAACAGTGGAACAGCCTCAAACCGCCTCTCAATCTAGTCCAGATTAGATTGAACAAAAAGAAACAACAGTTCCAGCAGCAAACAGCAGCAGCAAAAACAGATCCGAACAGCAGGTTTGCTGCTGTAGAAAGACCAGCAAACAAGGGGACAAAACAGAACCCTTATCGAGCAGCCAACGAACAATCGAATCATACGAACCTTAGCTCTGATGCCACTTATTAAGAACAGGTTGCACCACAGAACACGAGAATATAACGTGGTAACTGCAACTACAGATTTTATTAATTTTCAGTACAAAAAATTACAATGTATAGGCTAGGTATATATAGGTGGGCCTCCTAAACAACCTGACTAACAGGCCCTAAGGCCAAAACAACCTGAAAGGGCCTCAAAATTCAACACCTCACCCGCTATCCTTTATTAATACCTTTAAGGGCAGAGCCTTCTTTAATCACAGTTTCCGGCGACGATGGTGGTGACGATGAGGAAGAAGGCCGGTGGTGGTGGTGACAAAACCGTGGCGGTGATGGTGGGCCGGGGAATGGGAGAAATGTATGGCTGAGATTGTTCTCGCGTTCCTTTGATAATCTGGGTTCTTTAAATAACCCTATATATAGGGTTATTCTATTCCTATTATCATTTATTATGTGTATATATAATGCATATAATAAAAACAAAAATATCAAACCTTTGTTAGCAAATCCTACTATAATAGCAAACCCATCCAAATTGTTTATCAAGATTGGAATGGAAACAATGGCTAAGATTCTTATAAGCTGTTGTAATGTTGTCGTTGACATCTTCTTAGCAATAAAGTTATTGATATAGTATGTTATGTTTTATGTATGAATTTATGTTTATATAGAGGAGAAACTTTTTTCAGATAAGTAAATATATATACGAGGGGATGGTAACATAATGCTCTCATGTACTTAAGCTTAATTGTAGAACCCCACATCTTAATATTTGAGTTCATAGAAACATGGGGGCCTAATCATCTATTCGTTATCCAATAGATATTAAAAAATTAGTAAGTGAGAAATTCTATACCTAAGCTTAGTACATGACAACCTTATATTCATTATTCTCCGCACATATATAGGGTAGAGATCCTGTGCATGGAAGCAGCCTCTCTACCTAGGTAGAGGTAAGGTTGTCTACATCTCAACCTTTATCTTTCAAAATATCTCCATTAATCCTTTACATCAATTACATTTACATCAATAATTTACACCACTCGACACCGTCTCCGCCACCAACAGTCGCCACCACCACCATTATTTGCCCCCGCATCACATGCCTTGTGCATTTTTAGCAGCTCAGTCATTCACTGAAAATTGTCGCAGATTATTTTACAATTACTACTAACATTCTAGATATTATTATGTTCTTTTGTACCATTTATTTACACTAGGATACATACATGGATAAATACAACATCTCATTTATATACACTAGGGATACCGCCCTTTGTTTCTCTTTCTTTCTGATTAAGAGAATCGCAGGTGGATGGTTCATTTCATTCACCAGAGTGGCATGCAGCTCGTTTGGCTAGCCTCAAAACTTCCCATACTGTTACCTGGGAAGAGTACAAAAAGAAGCAAAAGGTACACACACATCCTATCCTTCTTTTCATCATTATTTTCCCTCCTCTCACACACCATTCTTAGGAAGAAGAAATTAAAAAGGGGGAGCTAGAAGCTGATAAAGATAAAATGATGCGAGAATATCGGGCTCAGCTAGATGCAGAACGCGCAACTAAGCTTGCTCATGGAAGAAACCACTCTAAAGATAAATTGACTCATAGAAAGGGTATGCTGTGCACCCTGTAACCTTAATCAATTTCGTACTGCTTTTCTTTCTTGCTTGTCATAATCATGTTACCCCTCATTGCAGATAAGAAGGATAAAGATCTGAGAAAGCGCTCCAACAAGAAGAGAAAGGTGCCTTAATCATCATGTTTCTCATTGTATTTATGCAACTTGCTACTTGTTGTACATTATGTATTTTATAATGGTCGACTTGAGTTAGTATCAAACCACCAAAAGTGCTTTAATGCACCTTTCATAGAGGTCTTGACATGTAAAGTCGTAGAAAAGATTTATGAATCTTCCGAAGTTGGGAAGATAAGATTGAACTGTGTTTCAGTGAGATAGCGCACACAAATATTTCGTGTGCCACAAACTTTGAAACTAAACTAAGGATATGATCTTTGTGTTTTGCCGTCAGGGCTGTATGAGTTTCATGAAGCTTGAATAGAGTGCAAATTTATCATTAACTTTGGATGTCCTTTTTACAGAGTCAAAACTTAAGTTGTAAATCTTAGCATGAGTCTCAGTGACTCAAAGTTACAATATAGCCATGTACTGGTTTGATCGTGCTTTCTTGGGTGTCTTTACTTGCTTACATCTAATCTAACAATAAACATTTCTAGATATCTTGCCACCATCTGTAACATGCAAAAAACAGTCTCGTTACATCTTAGCAAATCTTACTCACCATTTGGAACAATAGTTAACTTCTTTTTGCTTCTGATAGGTTAAGGTGAAGCCTTGTTATCAATCTCAAGCATCTAATCTCCCTTATTCTGTATGCGCATGTGGTGTTAGGATACTCATCACATGGTAGCTTCGACAAATTATCTGTTTTATTTGACTAAGGAACAAAAGTATTTTATTTACATATCCCTGTGCCTGTATAATAATACACTTTTTTATTATCTGACCAAGAAACATAAATAACCTTGGTTTTATATTGTTCTTTGTCATATATAGTATCTGAGGAAATCTTCAGAGCCTAACTCTTCGGGTTCATCATCTGAATCTTCAAGTAGCGATGATGATTCCAGAGAATCAAAAAGGTCAAAATCAAGATCTAGAAAGAGGAAAGACAAAGGCACAAGTCAAAATCCAAGTATTTGAGCGGTGATGAAGAGGCAGAAGGGCCCTTGCCACTTTCGAGGTTCTTTGGGAGCACAAAAACCTAGCTATGTTTTGGCATCGTCAAGTTTATGGTTTTGATTTTTTACATGTCATCTGTAATCAAAGCAAATGATGTAATGCCAAATCATACTTTTCTGGCGTCTTTAATACAGTATATGACTGGGTATTACAGCATTGCATCCTGTGAATTAGCCAACTCTGATACTTTGTGGTTTGTAGACTTATAATCCAGATTATTTTGAGGTCTGGCATGATTACTTATGCTCAGGACAGATTATTTTTTTTCCACAGCAGAGCCTTCCCCTCTAGATATTTGAGGAAAACTGTGATGGGTATACCGGGCCTTAAAGAGCATATTTGGCAAGGAAATGTATTTTGAGAATCTAATGATCTGTCACTTGTAGCCTAATAGAAGGTTGGGTTATTTTAACATCCACCCTCGAGTCTTTATTTTACCAATTCCATACTTTAAAAGTAACCCCGGGAAGGTTGTCATATAATTTGAACGGGATTATTTTGCCGCGTAACGTAAGATTAAAATATTAAATTTTTATAATAACATAATTGATACTTATAGATAACACATGTTGAAATACAATATAATATTACTATTCAAAAAATATTTTATATCGAAGATGCTTAGGGGCTGTTTGGTTTACTGAATGTTTTTTTTTAAGGAATTGGAATTTGTCAAAGAAATTAGAATTTGAAACTTTCAAAACTTGTCATGTGTTTGATTGACATAATTAAGTGGTATTCAGTTAAATAAATCTGAATTTCAAGTTTGAAAAATGACAAAAGTACCATTTATTAAACTTATAATAAATATATATAAAAAATAAATAAAATAATAATTAAGTAATACTAATTAAAATAATAAACATAATAACTATTATATTATTATCATTATTTTTATTATCAATAAAAACAACAAATATAAATATAAATATAAATAATGATGTAACAATAATAAAAATATAAATATATATATATATATATATTATAACTAATAATATATATCTACCAATAAACTAAAACATGATTGAGATGTTCTTGAAACGACACGTGACGTAATCCTTGATTGACACGTGTCTTTTAACCTATTTTATTAAATTAGTTTTTTAATTATATATAGATTCAATTTCCTTATTTGACTTAGGATTGAACTCTATTTCTTAGCTTATAGATACAAAACACATAATCACCTTATTTGATTGATCGTTTTCTCATTAATAAAGTTGTCTCTTTTTCTTTCTCAATTCTTCAAATCCTATTACTCATATTACTTATAATAAGTTAATAACATGAAGACTTTAACTAAACATATATTATATTTGTCATTACTGTTTATTATAACTTAGCTTAAATCATCGGTTTACTTGAACCACAATTTATTTTATACTCACAAATCATATATGTGGCATATTTGAATTTCGTTATGATACAATTTATATACTACCGTACATCGTACGAGTATTAGACTAGTATATGTATATATATAGTAAAAATTATCAATAATAGTAAATATGAATAGTAATAATTATAAATAATATCAATAGAAATGATAATAAAATATTACAATATTAATAAAATTAAACGGTGCATCAATAGACTCAAAAACGTTAAATTTCGGTAATAAATCAGTTAACTAACCTTGGGCACTATCCACCATGATTACTACCATAAAACATCTTAATAGAGAAAACTACTACCTTAGATCTGGTTTTGATGAAAGCAAATGATCTCGTGGCTCGACGGACAACGAATCTATACCGAAAAGCCCTAGATTTGTGAAGAAGGTCTTGAGATAGTTTGTGGCTGCTCAAATTCATGATTAGGGCTACGAATTAGTTTAAGGTAACCTATACATAAAAAGGTAACCTATTTAGGGATAGGACGATTCCATAAAAATGTAACCTATTTACATGAAATTCCTATTAAATGTAACTTATTTGTTTTTTGTCTATTTAAAGGATCTTATTTTCAAAAATTCCTAATAAAGTATATATCGTTAGTATTTGACAGACGGAGCTCGTAATTGCCACGTCATCAGTTTTGATGACGTGACACTTGACTTTGACCAACTTATATATATATATACAGATATATCGAGATTAGGCCGGTCAAGTCAGTGCCACGTCATCAAACTGATGACGTGACACTTAACGATATACCATTTATTAGGATTTTTTGAAAATAGGATCTTTTTAATAGACGAAAACAAATAGATTACCTTTAATATGAATTTTGTGTAAAACTGATGACGTGGACACTAACGATATACCATTTATTTGAATTTTTTGAAAATAGGATCCTTTAAATAGACAAAAAACAAAATAGATTACCTTAATATGAATTTCGTGTAATAGGTTACCTTTTATTGAATAAAACCCTTAAAGATAACAATAATCTTTAAAGAAAATCCATTTTTATGATGGTGGTATGGTGATGGCCGATTTATTAAGGAAAAAGAGGACAAAGAGGTGATTGTAGGTCTTGCATGGATGATTTAGTGTTTGAATTACCTATCTACTTAAAGGTATCAATCTTATTTCAATTTCTTATGAATTAGGGTTTTAAGGTTATAGATATTTGGAGATTTATGAAATAATAATAACCTAATTTGAAAGTTGAATAATAATCTTAAAATCTCATAAATGTTGGTAGTAGTATATATAAAAGTATGTATGTGTATTTTTAAGAAGAAACCAATATTCATTTACTTGCATGTAATAGGAACTTGGTTAGTGATTGAATTATCATGAGTTTTTAGTATATTATACTTTACTCATTGATGTTGAAACAACCTAATATGTATATTAAGTTAAGGTTATCAAATGGAATGTCATGAACTTTTTTTGAATGATTTAAAAGTGTTTTTGTGCAAACTCGGATTTGGATCAGCACGTTCATGAAAAATGTGTCATTTTAAATAGTCATAACTTTTATCTGTAAATTCGTGGGAGTCGTGTAACTGTTGTTTTGAAAGGTATACGAGTCAGTTTCATATGAATTGGTTTCAGTCCAAGTTTAAATTTTAAGTAAGTTAACTATGCTAAAACTTACACTGTCCAATCTGACTTACTTGAAAACAGATTTTGTAACTGTTTTAAACGAGTAGAAGTCATTTTGTAAGGGATAATTCATTGTTGGTACTAAATATAAAATGTAGCTATATGTGTTTCTTGATTGGCCACTGGAATCTTGGAAAAATATTAAGTAGAACTC
>NW_025215547.1:0-14896 GCF_010389155.1 Erigeron canadensis | reverse complement strand
GTTGCACGTAAACTTCTTCTTTGAGTCTCCATTCAAGAACGCTGTCTTCACATCCATTTGAAACCAGTGAACGTTTCTGAATGCAACATAAGCTAAGAATATACGAATGGCCTCCATCTTGCAACAGGAGCAAAGTTTTTTTGTCAAAATCCACACCAGGTTGTTGCAGTAACCCTTTGCAACCATCTAGCTTTGTTCCTTACTACAACTCCATTTTCATCCTTCTTGTTTTTTGAAAATCTACTTGGTGCGAATTGGTTTCTTCTTTCCTTGGATTTGGAAGCAATCTCCATACCTTCAGTCTCTCAAACTGAGCTAATTCATCTTGCATTGCTTTAAACCCCCTCTGGATCACAAGACTTCAGAGACAGTTTTCGGTTCGATGTTACTCAGTGAAAGTGCAACAAGACACTCATTGACTGTAGTACGTGGTAGAACACCAGCTTGTGGATCTCCGATGATCTGTTCTGTAGGATGATCTTTGCGCATACTTGACCACTTGTTGTCATGAGAAGAGGATCTTTGATGAATGTCAACATTATCATCATAAAATCCAGAGTTCTGTTGAGAAATGGAATCATAGCTTGGAAAAACTCTTTCCTCAAATTGGATGATCAAATCTAGTGGTACATACACATTTGGAGTATTTGATCGATTTGTTGTTTGGGTGATTTGAGAAGGTTTTTCTTGAATATTCTTTTGAGAATAATATCACTTGAAGATGGTTCTTCTTGCTCTGCAGAATTTGAAGATGATTCATGATTTTGTTGTCAGAACTGTTCATTTGTTTGAATAGAATCATTGTTCGAAATTGTATTAGTCCCAACTATCACTAGATGGTGCTGAAGACACCTCTATGTCGATGGTGAGTGAACTTTGCAACACGATCAATTAATCTGGATGTGACCAGTTTAGATTGATCGTGTATCAGGTTAACTGAATTAAGTATTGAGGTGACAGAATTAATACATGCAATAATATAAATGACGAGTATATAAACTGGTGAGACAATATGTAATTTTCAAGTGTATTTTATTTATTGCTTGTTTAAATAAATACAAGGTTGTTGCGGAACCAAGATAATACAAGAATGTAAATATCCTAACACCCATGAATTACAATTGATCTAAACTTGGAAATTCTCCTAAACAATCGAAACACTTAGAGTTGTGAAATGTTCCTTTTGCGATTGAGAGAATATTGCACAAGTTCACCAATATTGCAGAATATATGTATTTGCAAAGTTGTTGAAAAACTTGTGCAAGGACCTCTATTTATAGTCGAAGATTGAGCATGGGATCTCAACTTCAACGTACAATATGGTTGACAGCACACAAAAGTATTGTTAAATAATCCTTCATGTGTGTTAAATAAAGTAAGACAAAAGGTTACTTTATTCAACCACTCTACATCTTTGTATCTTTATCCAAAGACAATATCATTGTCCGGTTAAAAGGATGTAGAGTAAAAAGGTCCTCCTCGTAATCAGTGTAAGCTTTGTAAGAGCATTTACACTGGAGGATTCTCCAGTTGATTGATCTGGTAGATTGTGTCAACTGGGCTTCGCTGCCATTGCCAATCTCTATCTTCCATTTGTTGTCTTTGACTTCAACTGGAAGGTCTTCAGATTCTAGTCTTCAGATCTCAACTGGAGGAAGTCATCAGTGGCTAAACCTGTACAATGCAACTGGACTTCTAATATTTCGGACAATTCCTCATGCTCTCCAGATGTCACTGGAGAGCTCCAGTTTAGCTTAAACTGGACCTAACAAATGGTTCATTGATGACTTGAGGTTCCTTTTCTTGAATCGTTTTGAGTTGTAGAATTTTTCGAAAAGATATCTAGCTCTTCACTTGTTGGAGTTGGATATTTCTTGAACTTTGAAGCTAGGTAACGTCTTTAGGAAGCACTTGAAGTACTTGGATCACTAATTGTTGGTAGCAAACTTTCTTGTTCAAATATCATGCCAGACATCTCGTCAACCAAACATTCATGGTTTCTTGAATCGTGTTTTTTTCGACGATTAAGATGCGATATGCAATCGATGTCTTTGAGTAACCAACAAAGCTTAACCTCACCTTTCCCCCTTTTCCAACATTTTCCTTTCAATCAAGGTATAACAGAACACCCAAATATTGAGTTGGTGTTGGTTTTGCGTTTGTTATAGTCATCAAATGTCTTCTCATGACGCTGATTGATTATGATGACCGATTTTGAGTTACAGGCAGTGTCAACACACTTCAGCCCATGTTTGATGGTAACTTAATAAGCAAGCATTGTCCTTGCTGCTTCCACCAGCGTACGGTTTCCTTCTCTTTGAGATTGATGAAATTGGCTGAGTATCCTCAGGATCAAGGCCTAATCTTTCTTCAATGTTTTCCTTGAACTTGATAAGATTTTGCAATACGTACTCCCAGCCTCTTTCAACTTTATTCTTCCTCTGTCTCCCCTCCAGCAACCTCAACATTTCAACATGTTCGGAATGACCATACTGATGGACATCCGGGTTCTCAGTTGTCCTCTTAGGCCCACCAAAGTATTGTACCTCAACAACAAAATGCTTGGCACCAGGCTTGATTGAAACCTTAACATCAGTAATCCTGCCTCTATTGTGCCTTCGACGCTGTACATCTGACAAATATGTGCGAGCTTCAGATTCATTTGTCAGTTTGATTTTGCTCGTGCTCAGCTTTTGTGTAGCAGCTCGAATATCATCAGTTGTGGTTCAGATGGTTCTACCCAAGTCCTCAGATTTGCATCTCTTGGCAAGGCTTTTTGTTTTCTCCCTTTGGACTTGGGTGGATTCAATACTTTGGTGACTGCCTTCTTTACTTGTTCAGTCCTCTTGAGAATCCCTTCAGACCTAATCTCTCTGGCCTTCTCCACCGACACATTCAAACACTTAGCATCCAGTTCAGCCTCATCATCCTGGTAGTGTTTGTCCAGTTCAACTTCAAGCATCTCCTTCAGTGCATTGACTATTCTTGGATCTTCTTTGATCTTCTTGTATTCAACAAGTGTCAAGCCAAGGAGTTGAGCATCAGTGATATCAACAAGAGGGGTTGGAAGATTTCTTCTTGATTCGAATTGGTTCACCTTCATTTGTTTCTTCCTTTCCTTGACCAGGTATCCCACTCTTGCTAACTTCTGACTCTCGCTTTCTGTAACTGGAGGCAACAAATCAACATTGCCAGTTTCCAACATTGGTGCATCGGTGGCCGGTTCCATAGATTCATCAGCAATGGCCTTTCCCTTATCAACACCCCTACCACCACATCATCAAATACCTCAATCTCCTGCTCACCAGCCTCAGTACTGGTAGCCACCACTATCTCCTTCCCTTTACTTGAAGTCTTCACAAGAGTGTGAGGGGCATGTACCGACCTTTCCCCCTTGGCAGCATCTAGTCCCTGCCTGATGGCTTCAAATCGGCATGACTAGAGGGCAGGCGATCTAGAGGCTGCCATGATTGCATTGTCTTGCACTCTTTGAAGACTCCACAAAGCATGCGAACTGTCCTCCAAAGATGATTTATCTCTTGAGACTGAGTCATTACATTTCCACTTGTCTGCTCTTGACTCTTTAAAATCTGTTTGAGTATTGAGAGATCATCTGAAGAGAGCCCAGTTGCAGGGACTTCCTTAACACTTTCAGTCACAACCTCCCTTCCTTTGCCAACTTCAGTGGTCAGATCCGATATGGCAGTTGAATGTTCAGAGACCTTGCTGGCCAGTGTATCCAGACTGCACCTCAACCGATCAATCTCAGATGTAATGGAGTGAGATCGACCTGGGGCGCAGCAATCTTGGTGATCTCAGACATCACCTTTTCAATCAAATTGTTTTCACTGGCAGCCAAAGTTTCTTCAATCTTGAGACCCACTGAAGGGGCCAACTGGTTTCCAAGCTCTGTCACATCTAGGCCAGGTTTGTTACATAAATCTTGCACCTGCCTTTCCAGATTCTTAATATCAACTTCTGAAGATCTGACAGTACTGTTCAGCAGGTTGGATATTGAAGATGTGACTCCAGATTGAGTCAGTGCGAACGCCTCCCTTAAAGATGTTGCCAGTTGATTGGAGGATTCCACTAACTCGTTCAGCTTGCCAAACACCAAGTCCTCATTGGCAGAGAACTTGTTGATCCCCAGGTCAACCACTTTAATATTTTGCAAGTGATCCTTGTGGTACCTGGAGAGGGACTTGGTGTTCCTATCGAGTGTCTTTTGAATCTCTTCCACCCTCGCGAGAAGGTTCGAGAGATCGGCTTGGAAAGACACGAATTGGCTGTCCAATGACGGAGGAGAAGGTGTCACTGGACCAGCCGAAAAAGCTACAGGTGCAACTGGACGAGGTATGACATATTTGGTTCTCCAGTTGCAGTAGCATCAGTTGATAGAGAGGAGGGGTTGTAGAAATGAAGGGAAGAGATTCAATGTGTCGTTCATGCTGAGAGCTCAGGTGTGAACGACGGCGACGGTGGGGTTAGGATGTGTCTATTTCTAGGCACACCCATAGAAGAAAGTGGTTGGCGAGAGGTGATATTGGAGGTATATCTAAGCTTTGTACATTAGTTGGGGAAACTGAAACATGTGGTTCTTGGGGTTGACCAAGGAGAGAAGGGAGCTGATCAAGTACAGTTGCATCAGCCATCTCCTGGTCAGATTCTCGTCTCAGATGAGTCCGAAGACTCAAGCTGAAACACACCCTCATTTATGCCAAGATCCATAAATGTTGGGGGTGGCTGAACAAGTTGTTCAGACTCCTGATGACCAGTTTGAGTTGCCTCAATGGTATCATCAGTTTGAGGATCCGTTGCCGAAGCATCTTCTCCCTGGACAGAGGTGACTGGTGCCTCAACTACAACTGCTCTATCCTCAGTTGCAATATCACCGCAGCGGCTTCAGAGACCACTATCACAGATTGTGACTGGTCAGGTGCAGCAAGTCCAGATCTTGATCTCCTGCTTTTAGAGGATCTTCTTGCTTTAGGAACTGCCTGGACTCCTGCTTCTGCCACAGTTACTACTTCAGTAGACGAACCGGTGGGTCCCTCATTATTTTGAGGCCCGCCCAGTTGCCTTTCTGATTCACCAGATTGTGGTGCATCAGTTTTAGAGAATGCAAAAATCATTCTCGGGACATCTGGACTTCATCAGAAGTGGACACCAGGTTGTCCAGATTCCTCAACAGTTCTGGCACAGAGAACAAGGATTGCGTGTTGTTGTACTCTTCCCTGCCCAGAATCTGAATGAAACAAAGGGACAGGAATCTTGAAAAGGGACACAAGGACCCCTGTTGCCCTTCACTTAAACACCAGGCTTCTGAACAGAATACCTGCAAAGTCCACCCTCAGTCCATTCCAGAGGCAGTAAGCCATCTCTGCCTGAAAGGAGTTTATCTGGTCCAATCCACCAGAACTCCCTCCCAAACTCTCCACCAAGTGAACCATAAAGAACTTCCAGGATGGTGAAAGCCCCTTCATTGTAATGGACCCCTTGGTCTTCAACACATCCCCCTCCACCATCTCCTTATTTCCCATATCAAGGAAGACCTGGCGGAAATTATATTGGAGGAAATCACCACTGGATTTTCATTTTGTCTCCAGTAGTTGAGGTTAAGGGCTTCCCTCAATGTTTCAGTGGTGATGGTACACGGACTGACCCATCCTTTAGAGAAAAGGAGATGGATGAGCAGTCCTCAGAAAGAGAGGCAGTGTACCAGAATTCACACAAGTAGTCATGAAATAGCTTGTGTGGATTCAAAGAGAAGGCATCGCTGAGGGGAGAAATCCGAAGAAAGGATTGGATTCTCCCTATAAGAGAGTCAGCGGCCTGGAGCCCTTGAGAGATGCCATTGGATTATTTGGATTTAATTTAATAAGTTTAGAGCTTATGGGAGCACCAGTGGCACGAATAACATTTTGTGATGGAATGTACTCAGCAGTGAGTAGATTCACATCACGAGAACGAGATGAAGAAGAAGATTTAGGAGCCATTTGTGAATTTTGATTTAGGGTTTTGGACTTAAAGAAGAAAGAGAAAAGGATCTCGAATTGTGAATGATTGAAAGAGTAAATGAAGGAATTTTGAGAGAAGTAAATGAGACGGATATTTTGGTGGGGGTATATATAGGCAGTAAAATATTGCCAAAATATATACGAAAAGATATTTTTAGTCTCCAAAAATTTGAAATAATTTGTAAAAAGTTATTTTCCAAAATTTTGAGAATTCAAAATATTTAATACTTCCCATCAAGCATTTAATGCTACGACGGCTGGTATTCCCACTCACCCACTAACTTCACCAATACCCATAAAAGTGCAGTACATTTCAGCAAAGTCTTGACACGTAAGACATGTCAGGTGACGTTCGTGAGTGCGAGGTTAGCACTCGAGTAACATCACGTGTCACAAGTATCCACCAAGTAAAACACAACGTTATGAAATCTGGCTGACCACCATTTTGAGACAAGACCAAACTAGCAACCAAAAGAAAATTTAGATGCCAGTTTCAACTGATGACCTTCAGTTGCATTTTCAATAATTTATTTGAAAAATATTTTGAGTCTTTTTCCCCTAAAAATGTGATCCATTTGATCAGTGACTAGTCTTCGAGTACATCAAGGCGTTCAATCTCCAACCAATCAAGGATCACCTGGACCATCCTCAACTGAAGGGCCTCTCCAGTTTAATGAGGATTTAACATACCCAGTTCACTGATGAGATGTTTAAAAGTTTTTCATCAAGAGGTTTTGTAAAAACATCAGCTAACTGTTTATCAGTGGGGATGAAATGTATTTCAATATCTCCTTTCATAACATGATCACGAATGAAGTGATACCTGATATCAATATGCTTTGTCTTTGAGTGCATCACTGGGTTGTGAGATATAGCAATAGCACTGGTGTTGTCACAAAAGATTGGGGTTCTTGTGAATTTCATGCCATAATCAAGTAACTGGTTTTTGATCCAGAGAATCTGGGCACAGCAACTGGCCGCAGAAATGTATTCTGCTTCAGCAGTAGACATTGAGACCGAAGTCTGCTTCTTACTGGTCCAACTCACCAGTTTTCCCCCTAGGAAATGACATCCACCAGTTGTGGATTTTCTATCAATCTTACAACCTGCATGATCTGAATCTGAATAACCCATTAGATCTAACCCTGAGCCTTTGGGATACCAAAGACCAAGGCTAGGGCACCCTTTCAGGTACCTAAAAATGCGTTTAACAGCATGCAAGTGTGATTCTTTTGGATTTGCCTGAAATCTGGCACATAAACATGTTGCAAACATTATATCTGGTCGACTGGCAGTTAAATACATCAGTGAACCAACCATTCCACGATATTCTTTTTGATCCACTGGTTTTCCATTTGGGTCAGAGTCCAAATTTAATGGAGCTGAAATAGGTGTGGTTTTTGATGGGATTGAATCAAATTTGTATTTTCTCAACAAATCTCTGACATATTTTTCTTGGTTAATAAAATACCATCCATGGTTTGTTTATTTGTAAACCTAAGAAAAATGTTAATTCACCCATTAAACTCATCTCATATTCTTGAGACATAATTTTTGAAAACCTTTTACACATTCCATCATCAGTTGACCCAAATATAATATCATCAACATAAATTTGTACCAGCAAGATATCACCTTTTTCTTTCAAGATGAACAAGGTATTATCTATTGCACCTCTTTGAAAACCATTTTTGAGAAGATGTTTAGTTAGAGTATCATACCAGGCTCTTGGGCTTGTCGAAGACCATACAAAGCTTTGTTCAGTCTATATACCCAATGTGGATGCTTTTCATTTATGAAGCCTGGAGTCTGCGTAACATACACTTCTTCTTCCAATGTGCCATTCAGAAACGCACTTTTTACATCCATCTGGAAGACCTTGAATTGCAAGTGAGCAGCATAAGCCAAGAAAATTCTGATGGCTTCAAGTCTTGCAACTGGAGCAAAAGTTTCATCGAAATCAACACCTTCTGCTTGACAATAACCCTTGGCAACTAATCTAGCTTTGTTCCTGATAACGTTGCCATCTTCATCCATCTTGTTCCGGTAGACCCACCTCGTTCCAATGGGTTCTCTCTTTAACCCTGGAGGACAAGGAACAAGCTCCCAAACGTTGTTCCTTTCGAACTGGTTGAGTTCTTCTTGCATAGCTTCAACCCAGCTTGGATCTGCCATAGCCTCGTCAATCTTCTTCGGTTCAATCAGTGATAAGAAGGTGACGTTCAAGCATTGATCACTTGTGGCTCTTCTAGTCTGAACCCCACTATCTGGATTGCCAATAATCTGCTCAATGGATGAGCAGCAGTCCATTTAGTGTATTGACTAGGTTGGTATAATACAACATCAGTGCAAGACACTTGACGATCTCCAACAGATGCAGCAACTGGAGGAGGATCAGTCCAAACTACTTCAACTTCATCATCAGTGTCAACTGAAGAGTTGACATGATTATCTTCAAACAAAGGTATATCTTGAAGAACTGGAGAAGCTTGAACTGGTTCTGATGTTGTTGTGGCACGCACATCAGATCCAATTACCAGTTTTTCAGGTAGGTTAAAACTGATAGAAGGATAAAATGAGGTGTCACACAAGTTCTTCT
Source organism: Erigeron canadensis (assembly GCF_010389155.1). Taxonomy (NCBI): domain Eukaryota; kingdom Viridiplantae; phylum Streptophyta; class Magnoliopsida; order Asterales; family Asteraceae; genus Erigeron; species Erigeron canadensis. Next base: position 6,280 of record NW_025215547.1, on the reverse strand, counting down.
TTTCCATTACTGGTTCCAAGACTTGATGTCTGGAAACATTTTCTGGTGTACTATCTGATTGATGAACCTGATCAGATACACCAAAATCAACTGGGACAACTGAAGATAAATCAAGGGTTGGTCTTTTGTTGATTGCTTCATTTGATTCATCGAACGTGACATGAATTGTCTCATGTACCTTTTGGAGTCTATAATTATAAACTCTATAGGCTTTTCTAATATTTGAATACCCCACAAAGACACCTTCGTCAGCTTTTGCATCAAATTTTCCCAACTGACTGGAATCGTTTAAAATGTAAACTGGACAACCAAATACATGGAAATATCCAATATTTGGTTTACGATTCCTGAGGACTTCATAGGCAGTCTTCCTGTGTCTCTTGACATAAACTGACCGTTTTGGGTGTGACATGCAGTTGCCACAGCTTCAGCCCAAAAACAGGTGGGAAGACCAGATTCAGATAACATACTTCTGGCAGCTTCAATCAATGTGCGATTCTTCCTTTCAACCACACCATTTTGTTCTGGAGAACGAGCTGACGAAAAGTTTTGAGAAATGCCAGTGTCAGTGCAAAATGTCTCCAATTCTTTATTCATGAATTCTGTACCGTTATCACTTCGCAACTGACACACTTTCTTGGTATACTTGAGCTCAATTCGCTTGATGAGAGAGATAATTTCACCAGATGCATCACTCTTTGATCTGATAAATATCACCCAACAAAATCTGGTGTATTCATCGACCACAACTAAAGTGTATCTCTTACCAGCTTTAGTTTGAACATTCACTGGACCAAAAGATCCATATGAAGCATGTGAAGAGGTTCAGTGATGCTGAAATTCTGCCGGTCTTAAAACTGGCTCTTTTCTTTTTGCCCATTTCACACCCTGGACATGGCTTCTCCTTTTTAAAGGAAAACAAAGGTATCCCATCAACCAGTTGCTTTCTTGACAACTTGTTAATATTTTTGAAGTTAAGATGGGATAACCGTTTATGCCACAGCCAGTTGGTGTCCTCATCAGCCTTGACATAGAAACAATGCTCTTTTGGAGCAGGCTCCATGTTCATGATGTACACATTCCCTTTTCTTGGTGCAATCATGACTACCTTCCAATCCTTGTTAAAAACAGTGCCTTGAGCAATGTCGAACAGTACCCTATATCCATCATCACAAAGTTGACTGACACTTATCAGGTTATATTTCAAACCATTGACAAATGCAACCTTAGTGAACTGAATCTGCCCATTGTCAACAACACCATATCCCTCAGTTTTCCCACTTCCATCATTACCAAATGTCACCGCTGGTCCATCGCAGACAGTGAATTCTTCCAGCAGGGGCTTACATCCGTCATAGTCCGGCCAGCTGCGCTGTCCAGATACCAAATATTCTTCTTACGATCGCCCTGCACACCCAAGTAATTGATTAGTTATTTTTGTGAACCCATCTTTTCTTGATGGGTCCACTGGACTTCTTCTGAGAAGTCCCAGTGCTTGACTGGGTGTTGAACTGGATGAGGAAACTGGAGGGTTCTCTCCAGTTTCCGGAGTAAAGACAATTGGTTTTAGTGGAACATTGACCTCCTTTTTCTTTTCAAGTTTGCTCCTTTTTGAGCAGATTGTTTCATCTTTTGTTTTGAGACAACATTTTGAAGAGGAGATGCACCTCCTTCCAAATTTTTAATTCTGGCAGTACAACTTTGTACCTGCCTTGACAAATTTTGGAGTTGATTTTCCATTTTTACCAAAATGTTTTTTTCATCAGGCTGCTGGCCCATGGATTTGGCTCAGCGGGGGTTTTAGTCTTTAGAGTTGAGGACTCATTTGACTTATGAGGTAAAGGATTGTCACCAGATTCCTTTTAACTGGAGCTTTAGCCTTCTTGGCTCCAATTTTAACCTCAACAGGGTTGGTCTTAGTGGATTCAGATTTGATAGTGCCAGAGGAATCATAAGGTGTTTCAACTTTAACAGATTCTGGCAATTGGTGAATTGTGGGTAAAACAGCTGCCATCTGAAGATCACCAGATTTCCAGGCAGTTTTTTGAGCATCAATGGTTTTAGAAAAAGCGTCATAATTTTTACCAGATGCTTGAACCCAAGAATTAATAACCATATGTTCTTTTTCAAGATCAAATTTCAGTTTTTGGTTATCTCTTTCCAATGCCTCGTTTTTCAAATCTGACTCTTTAAGAGCCAACTGGACACTTTGCAAATCATTTATTTGACTTTTCATGTTGTTTAATTCAACAAAACTGTTTCTAAATATCTTTCACAGTCAGTTCTCATGGTTTCAACAAATAACAAGTCATCATTCAATGATTCAGCAATATCCAGTTTCAGTTCTGAATCAATTTCGATATCATAATCCCTTACCTTCTTTAAAATGATATCAACCCATCTTCCAGACACAACATCATCCTTCACCACTGGTTGTTGACTCTCCAATGCCATGAAACACATATCTCTAATCTCTTCTTCATCATCAGATGAATCATCAGAGAGTTCCCATTTCCCTTCAGTTTGAGCCATCATGCACTTGTTCTTTTCTTTCTCATTATTTTGTTCAAGAGACATGAGAGCAATCTGGGCCTTAAGTTTCTTGTATTTGGCCTTATAATCATCAGTTTTAACAAAGTTTGGGACAATAGGACCAGTTTGGTCGTTCATCTGACTAGATCTGCATTCCTTCATGAAATGGCCTTTCTTACCACATTTATAGCAGGTAAGATTAGCCTTATCCATTGAGATTGAATTGGAAGCATTATTGGACCCATTAAATCGATTAGATTTATGCTTAAACCTATTAAAGGTTTTAGCAATCATGGCCACCAGATCATCATCGTCAGTTTCCTCACAACCATCACTGAGATTAGTGGTTAGGCCAGAGTTCAAAAAGTTGTTTAACATTTCCTTCATAGAATGTGACTGGACATTCTCAGTAGACATTAAAGCAGCACAAGGTTGCCCAAAAAGTTGGCAGCCTTGGAACTCTGAGCATGGTTTAAAGCATCTTGCTCAGCCAGTAATCTTGCAGCATCATTATCTTCAGTGAATCTGAAGGCTCCATAAAGGGAGGCAAGAGTGTGGCTATGCAAGGTCTTTCCTTGTCTTAAGACAAGAACCATGTGTGCCCATTTGGATGGCAAAACATCACAGAATTTTCAAGAAGAATATCCTTATCCTTCTCCACTCCCAAGCCTCTAAGTTGATTAATTAGGCCAGTAAATCTGGTATAAGTACCAGTTAAACTTTCATTGGGAAGAGCAAAGAAGGATTCATACTTCTTGTTGAGAGCAACCTTTCTAGTGACAATGTGTCATTTCCTCCTTCAAACTGGAGAACTAATTCATCCCACATAGATTTTGCACTAGAAAATAGCACAAGGTAGGAATTAGTTCCTCAGGTGTAGCAGAAAGAATCATGTTTTTCAATTTGGTATCAAGATCAACCAATCTGCGATCCTCATCTGACCAATGTTCTTCAGATTTCTCCCTGGTGCCTCTTCTCCCAGTGGGATCGAGAAGAGGGCTAACACCACTGGACATGGGAATATATGGTCCATCCTTAAGGATTTTCAACATATACCTCTCTATCCCACCAAAATGCAAGAGCATTCTAGCTTTCCATGTACCAAATGTCTCACCATTCCCATCGAATTTGGGAACAGGAGAGTTGGAGTAATGTACATGAACGTGGTTAGCTCCAAGAGCATTAATTCTGCCAGCATTCTCTGATAGACCATAGAATTGAAACTTAGTCCCACCACTTATTAGTCCCAACTATTACTAGATGGGTGCTGAAGACACCTCTATGTCGATGGTGAGTGAACTTTGCAACACGATCAATTAATCTGGATGTGACCAGTTTAGATTGATCGTGTACCAGTTAACTGAAATTAGGTATTAAGGTGACAGAATATTAATACAAGCAATAATATAAATGACGAGTATATAAACTGGTGAGACAATATGTAATTTTCAAGTGTATTTTATTTATTACTTGTTTAAATAAAATACAAGGTTGTTGCGGAACCAAGATAATACAAGAGTGTAAATATCCTAACAACCCATGAATTACAATTGATCTAAACTTGGAAATTCTCCTAAACAATCGAAACACTTAGAGTTGTGAAATGTTTCTTTTTGCGATTGAGAGAATATTGCACAAGTTCACCAATATTGCAGAATATATGTATTTGCAAAGTTATTGAAACGCTTGTGCAAGGACCTCTATTTATAGTCGAATTGAGCATGGGGATCTCAACTTCGATGTACAAATATGGTTGACAGCACACAAAGTATTGTTTAAATAATCTTTGGTGTGTTAAATAAAGTAAGACAAAAGGTTACTTTATTCACCACTCTACATCTTTGTATCTGTATCCAAAGACAATATCATTGTCCGTTAAAAAGGATGTAGAGTAAAAGGTCCTCCTCGTAATCAGTGTAAAGCTTTGTAAGAGCATTTACACTGGAGGATTCTCCATTGATTGATCTGGTAGATTGTCAACTGGCTTCGTTGCCATTGCCAATCTCTATCTTCCATTTGTTGTCTTGACTTCAACTGGAAGGTTTCAGATTCTAGTCTTCTGATCTCAACTGGAGGAAGTCATCAGTTGCTAAACCTGTACAATGCAACTGGACTTCTAATATTTCGGACAATTCCTCATGCTCTCCAGATGTCACTGGAGAGCTCCAGTTTAGCTTAAACTGGACCTAACACTTATACCCACAAATCAAATCCCAAATTAGCGCCAAAACTCAAAATCTGAACTTTTGATTCAGATCGAATTAGAACATGAAACTTGAGAGGATTATGTTATTAACTAAGGAATCGAACGGTGAACAACATCTGTAATTTAGTGTGATTTGATAGGTTAATCTTTGGATTTTCAGTGAGGAAAAAAAACGAACAAAACAGAAAAAACAGAATTAAAGTGATTTTGATGAAAATGTGATTGAATTCAGTTATGGATCGAGATCAAACGATCAATGTTTTTCTCTGATACCAATGTAACAACAGATTTTATCACTCGAATTCACATCAACAATGGCGTTTGGTAGTGTGTGTGTTCTTGGTGTTTGTGTGTGTGTTGAGAGAGAATTGGGATTAGTGTGGTTAGCAGGTGTAATTGTATGGAATGTGTGTCAGAGTTAGTAGATATGCTTATTGTTATGATTCTACGGGATTGAGGGCTATTATATAGTCTAAACACATCAACTATGCTAATTCTCACTATTAGTCCCTCAACCTTAGAATCATCAACTTATGACTTAACTACAAGTAAGTCCATAACTTAAATTACAATGTCACCTATTTTTGGATTTCTAACAATAACAAACGCAAACCCAACATCAATTACTTCCATAATTTTGGGTGTGTCTGTTATACCTTGAATGATCGGGAAAATGTTGGAAAGTTTGAAAAGGAAAGGTGACGAAGGTTACTTTGTTGGTACTCAAGACATCGATTGCATATCGCATCTTTAATCGTCGAACAAACACGATTCAAGAAACCATATGTTTGGTTTGACGAGATGTCTGGCATGATATTTGAACAAGAAAGTTTGCTACCAACAATTAGTGATCCAAGTACTTCAAGTGCTTCCTAAAAGACGTCTACCTTAGCTTCAAAATTCAAGAAAATCCAACTCCAACAAGTAAGAGTTAGATATTCTTTTCGAAGATTCTACAACTCAAAACCGATTCAAGAAAAGGAACCTCAAGTCATCAATGAACCAATTCCGAATAATGACCCTATTCAATCAAATGAATCATTTCCTGACAACAATCATGAATCATCTTCAAATTCTGAAGAGCAAGAAGAATCATCTCAAGTGATATTTATATTCTCAAAAGAATGTTCAAGACACCTTCTCTCAAAATCACCCAAACAACAAATCCATCAAATACTCCAAATGTGTTGTACCACTGGATTTTGATCATCCAAATTTGAGGAAAGAGTTCTTCCAACCTATGATTCCATTTCTCACAGAACTCTGGATTTAATGATGATAATGTTGACATTCATCACCAAGATCCTCTTCCTCATGACAACAAGTGGTCACGTATGCGCAAAGATCATCCCTACAGAACAGATCATCGAGACCACAAGCTGGTGTTTCTAACCCGTACGACAGTCAATGAGTGTCTTGTTGCACTTTCACTGAGTAACATCGAACCCAAAACTGTCTCTGAAGCTCTTTGTGATCCAGATGGGTTGCAAGCAATGCAAGATGATTAGCTCAGTTTGAGAGACTTAAGGTATGGAGATTGGT
>NW_025215546.1:0-17031 GCF_010389155.1 Erigeron canadensis | reverse complement strand
GGACTGGATTAGAACAACTCTGGGACCAAAAGCCTCCCGTTTCCTACCCAAGTTGTGCATAGGTTGCCAAGTGAGGGGTCTAACAGAAAAGAAAAGAGAGTGAGGGTGATCCAGTTCAGTAGGCCAAAGAGTAAGAAACAAAAAGTGAAATGTTTTGTTAAAGTTGATAAAAAGTGCATCAACAAAGAAAAAAAAAGGACGTTCAAAGAAAAAGCAGTTGAAAGAAAACACCAGTTGAACCTTCTCTCCTACATCTTCTGAGAATACTATCTCTGAGTCTGGGACTCCAAGACCTATTCGATCACCACCTCCTAAAACTTCAAATATCAGAAGATCACCATCACCCAGAACACCATCACCACAAAGACATTCTCACCATATCAAACACTCCCACTTCCAGAATTCTAACACCAGAACCCCCAGCAATGCCTCAATCACAATCAATACCAACTCATATTACTTCATCAACAATATCTACCGATGTTTTCCTATCTCCTCCACCGACATACTTTCAAGGCCGCAGGAAGTCCATTCCTGTTATATCCAAAAGAATATTCAAAAGATCTCGCTTTGAGTATGACTTTTTCACGAGCTGAACTAGAATGTGGCTGATTCTGATATTGATTCATCTGATAATGAAGCCAATCAATTTGTTGATGATGTCATGGACATCCGGAGGAACAAGGTGGAAATGAGGGAGGAGTCGAAAATGTTAGGAGTATGAGGTCCGGCTAGGTATAAGGCATAAAGAAAACGTTGGCCTTTTATTAGTCCAAACCACATATACTCGCCGGGTTCGACCTAGGGTAGAAGAAGAGCTCCCAACTCTTGCAAGGTCAACCTCCACTAGACATTCGGAAGTCTCTCTACGACTGACGTCTCATTTCTGCATGGGCAAAATCCACGAAATCCATCCCAGTCTCCTTCAGAGTCTGTGGATGTTGAAGATAAAGAGACATTTGCCCCTCTCTTGACTTTCGTTTCTGCACGTTTGTCTAAACCCTAGGACACTTACACTGATTGTTGTACCATTTGCACATCTAGGTGATGCTGCGGAACAAACATAGAGAGCTCGGCTTTAGTGCCCTCTCAAGGATTGTTTGAAGTCCTTCCATGCTAACATTATGCCAGCTTTGAACGAAGGCACCTGTGTAGCTGAATTGGCTTAGCGACAGTTTGAACTCTCTCGAGCTCGAGCATGTTGCTGCGGCTATTCGTGCTTTGGGTTTAACGATTGATCTAAGTGACACCGGTGTTATGTTTGTCCACTTTCCAAAGGATTCTGGTTGTGAAGCCGAATCATCAACTGTTGTTCAAACTCTTGAACCAACAGGAAATCCTGTGACATTATGATGTCGTCAGGTCACTCAGTAGAACCACTTGGAACTACTGATGTGCCAGCTTCTGTTACTTCTGATACTCCAATTTCTGAATCTCCAGTTGTTGTAACACTATCTCCGATTTTCGTAATCTTGTGACTCATTTGGTTGAAGGAATTGAACAAGAACAAGAAAGTGTATTACGTGCTTCAAGATATACTATTACTGGTAAACTTCCCATGGCTCAAACCAGTTCTTCACCACGTAGATTGCTTACTGGTGGTACACTTAGAATTGGTTCATCTGTTGTTACTCCAATCTCAACACCTACTACACCTCATATTTCAACTGTTACAACCGTTACTCCTTTGTCTTCTCAACCATCATATCAACACCACCGAATAGTCAATCATCTCCAATTTCATCACCAACACCACCAGAAATTCCAGCTTCATTAACTATTCCAATTCAACAATCATTTCCTGATCCTGATTCTGCTGATTATTCTTCAAGTTCTTCATCTTCTTCGAATCTGATATTAGTGATACTTATTTGAATGACTATACTGCTAGTAGGCTTCATGAAAGTGGTATATCCACTAATACTCTCATTATGGCAGTACTTCGTAGATTAAGATCTGAAGAGCCTAATCTGAACCCACCGAAGAAAGCCATCTGTCATTCAATTATTTCATATCTACATTTCTTGGATACTGATACTACTCATAAAGCTGAAACTGAAGCTCTTCAAAAGAGAATAACTGAGCTTGAACAACAATGTTGACCGGCCACTATCTTAAGGAGTCGGGATGATCAAAATTCTGATGATCAACCCGAGGGGAGAATATTCAAGATAGTGGTAAAGGTCATAACACAACACAAGAAGCAAGTGTTCAAGATACAACAGAAGGAAATCAAGATCAAAGTCAAAGTGTAGATATTCCTTCATCATCTCAAGCTCATCAAGTTCATAATTCTGATTCAGATGATCTGCCTCCGCTTATTAAATACATCTCACACATTACTCAACTACATCGAGTTCTGATCAATCAGTGATCCTGATCCGTTTCAACCAGGGAATAGGACTGATGATGATAGTGATTCTGATTCGGATGATTCTAATGATGCTCCACCAAGACCAGCTATGTCTCAAGAACAATTTGAGAAAGATATCTTTGAAGAGATTGTCTATGATCTGAGAGATACAAATAATCTTGACACGCCAAGAGAGCTTAGCATGGGTATTAGACATCCAAGAATCACTCGAGACAAAATCTGGCAAATCAATGAAGGGTATTTGTATGAGAATTATGCACAAATGCTAGATTTGAATGTCAGACCTGAAGAGTTAGTATGCAGGGCAAGATACATTGAAGAAAGAGCCTTCCCAATTTACTGCTCATCTGAGGAAAGACTCAACATGACCTTGAATAGGTTGAGAGCATTCTTTCTTTTCAGACATCAAAATCAAAGGGATGCATACTTAGAAATGATGAATGCTGAAAGTTCAGTAAGAAGTGAAGAGTGGTATAATCAGTTCCAGAGTCCATTACAAGTGTGTTAACATTGATTGCTCCTATCAAGAATCAGAACCAAAGACTTGTCCGATTTAGAGTTTAAAGAGCTGATGGTCACATTTATGTTGTTCATGAAGAATCTTTCCAATACTTGCCAATCTCTGACATCCTCTTTCTCTACAACCAGTATGCTCATTTGATTACAAAGACTCCAGATCAACTCCTTGCTTATGAAGCTCTGAAGAGTCACATTCAGGCTTTAATCAGATATTATGAGTTAATGATTTCCAATTGGTCTAGAAAGGAGAACAAGAAGAATCAATCTCACGAGACCAAATCAGAGAGCAGGAGGTTATGAATTGAATTCTTATCAGATTGGAGATCCAATATAAGAATTGGATGGATTCGTTTTCATTACAGCTTCAGAGGAAAAATCTTTGTTCGTGCATCTGATTTTCCAAGTATTCAGATGGCACTCTGAAATATTGTTTATTCTTTCTCAGAGCCATACATGATAATCCTGATCCTAGTGAAAATGAAAACATCCAGATTCAAAGAGAAAGACACATAAGAAGGATCCAAGAGACAATTGATATGCGTCAAAGGTTAGAGATCTTATTGCTGCCAGAACAATTAACCAAGAGAAGGAATTATTCATACTGAGACAGGTTCATGGGTTCTTTGGAATCCAAGTCATGAACGAGGTCCTCAAATATTCCTCCAGTTAACTTTCAAGATAATATCAGATTGCCCGATGAACGTCCAGAAGGTGCTAACTGGCATTTCATTCCTAAGAGGTATTGGAATGACTCTTGGAATAGTTACAAGAAAAGAGCTTTTTGGAATTCTATGAAGATAAGCCATCTACATCAAAAGCAGCTCAAGATTACAAGAAAAGAAAGAACAAGAAAAACGAGCTGAGAAAAGAAGAGGAGGAACTGATAAAAGACAACCAAGCACTAAGGGGAGAATGTTAGAAATTCAAATAGTGCTTAGTTGTATTTCCTTATCTTTGTTATTTTGTATATGTAATATAAGGTTAAGGGGGAGCTTATGTATTTACTTAGAGTATAAATACCCCTCAAGCCTTAACCTTTTGTAACCTTTAGTCATATTTTGATAAAAATATTTCCCAAGCTGTCCACACACTCAGGTCGTCTCTCTCAATACACACACTAACACACACACTTCCACCATTGTTATACACCTTACTTCCGCACCCGAACACGAACGATTTCTGCTATATTACAACTTAAATAAAAGCATTATACTATAACTGTGAGTTGGTTTGATGATTTGTAAAGTGTAAGTCCCAACTAATATTAGATGGGTGCTGAAGACACCTCTATGTCAATGGTGAGTGTACTTTGCAACACAATCACTTAATCTGGACGTGACCAGTTTAGAGTGATTGTGTACCAGGTAATCTGGAGGTTTACTTATTAAGGTGACAATGTAAATAAGTAAATACAATGCAATAATGTAACTGACAAGTAAGAAATATGGTGAGACAATATGTAATTTTCAAGTGTATTTTATTTATAGATTGTTAAATAAAATACAAGGTTGTTGCGGAACCAAGATAATACAAAGATGTAAATATCCTAACAACCTATGAAATACAATTGATCTATACTTGGAAATTCTCTTAACAATCGAAACACTTAAAGTTGTGAAATGTTCCTTTTTGCGATTGAGAGAATATTGCACAAGTTCACCAATATTGCAGAATGTATGTGTTTGCAAAGTTGTTGAAATGCTTGGGCAAGGACCTCTATTTATAGTCGAAGTATGAGCATTGGGATCTCAACTTCGACGTACAAATATGGTTGACAACACACAAAAGTATTAGTACATAATCCTTTGTGTTTGCTAAATAAAGTAAGACAAAAGGTTACTTTATTCAACCACTCTACATCTTTGCACTTTTATCCACAGACAAGATTATTGTCCGGGTAAAAGGATGTAGTGTAAAAGGTCCTCCTAGTAATCAGTGTAAAGCTTTGTAAAGGCATTTACACTGAAGATCTCCAGTCGATTGATCTGGTGAAATGTCAACTGGGCTTCGCTGCCATTGCCATTTCCTTTCTTCCACTTGTTGTCTTCGACTTCAACTGAAGGTCTTCAGATTTATGTCTTCAGATCTCAACTGGAGGAAGTCATCAGTTGCTTAAACTGTACAATGCAACTGGACTTATAATATTTCGGACAATTCTTCATTCTCTCCAGATGCAGCTGGAGAGCTCCAGTTTTAGCCAAAACTGGACCTAACAAATTCCCCCTAATTGTCCTGAAATATTGCCAAGTATTTTCAAACTTGTTTCTATACAAGTGTAAGTTTGAAATACTTGTGTTTGATAAAACCTATTAAGTTTCCAAGACATTTTTATAGATCATCAAATGCCTTGGGTTTAATTTTAATTGTTTGTAGATCTTATCAGTTATCTAACTTGTGAATTACAATCTGGCAACTTGTATATACACAATTTTACAATGAAGTTACAAGAAGTAAATAAATTACAAGTAGATAGATAGAAGGAAAACTTAAAAGATGGCCCTTCGCCAGTTTTCCTTCTCTTGGCAACAGATGAGATTGGTTGTTTGTCTTCAAGATCAAGGCCTAATCTTTCTTCAATGTTTTCCTTGAACTTGATCAGATTTTGCAATACATATTCCCAGCCTTTTTCAACCTTGTTCTTTCGCTGCCTACCCTCTAGCAAACTCAACATCTCCACATGCTCTGAATGACCATACTGATGGACATCAGGGTTCTCAGTTGTTCTTTTGGGTCCACCAAAGTATTGAACCTCAACAACAAAATGTTTGGCACCAGGCTTGATCGATACTTTTACATCAGTGATCTTACCTTTATTGTGCCTTCGACGCTGTACATCAGATAAGTATGTGCGAGCCTCTGATTCATTGGTCAGCTTGATCTTACTTGTGCTCAGTTTGTGAGTAGCAGCTCGAATATCATCAGTTGTGGGTTCAGATGGTTCTACCCAAGTCCTCAGATTTGCATCTCTTGATAAGGCTTTCTGTTTTCTTCCTTTGGACTTGGGTGGAGTTAATACTTTGCTGACCACCTTCTTAACTTGTTCAATCCTTTTGAGAATCCCTTTGACCTTATCTCTTTAGCCTTTTCCACCGATACATTCAAACACTTGGCATCAAGACCAGCTTCATCATCTTGGTAGTGTTTGTCCAGTTCTACTTCAAGCATTTCCTTCAGGCATTGACAATCCTTGGATCTCTTTGATTTTCTTATATTCCAACAGTTGCAAGCCAAGGAGTTGTGCGTCAGTTACATCAACAGAGGGGTTGGAAGATTTTTTTGATTCAAACTGATTGGCCTTCATTTGTTTCTTCCTTTCCTTGACCAGATACCCAACCCTTGCTAATTTCTGACTTTCGCTTTCAGTAACTGGAGGCAATTGATCAATATTGCCAGTTTCCAAAATAGGTGCATCGGCGGCAGGTTTCTTAGAGTCATCAGTTGCAATGGCCTTTCCTTTATCCACATTCCCCTACCACATCATCAAAAGATTCAATTACCTGCTCACCAGCCTCAGTACTGGTAGCAACAACCATCTCCTTCCCTGAACCTGAAGCTTCAACTAGAGTGCGAGGGACACGAACAGACCTTTCCCCCTTGGCAGCATCTAGTCATTGCCTAATAGCTTCAAAATCGGCATGACTGAAGGGCAAGCGATCTAGAGGCTGCCACAATTGCATGTTCTTGCACCCTTTGAAGACTCCACATAACATGCGAACTGTCCTCCATAGATGATTAATCTATTGAGATTGAGTCATGACATTTCCACAAGTGGTGTCTTGACTCTTTTGAATCGCTTGAAGTATATTTAAATCATCTGGGGAGAGCCAAGTTGCCGGTGCTTCCTTTCCAACTTCTTCTTCCTTTTCTTTGCCAGCTTCAGTGGTCAGTTTTTCAATTGCAGTAGTGTGATCAGATACCTTGCTGGCTAATGTATCCAGACTGCACCTCAACTGATTGATCTCAGATGTTATGGGGGTGAGATCAACCTGGGGCGCTGCAGTCTTGGTGATCTCAGATATCACCCTTTCTATCAAATATTCTCCCTTTCAGCCAAGGTATTTTCAATTTTCTGACCAACTGAAGTGGCCAACTGGTTGCCAAGCTCAACAACATCCAGACCAGGTTTTTCAAAAGTAATTTGACCTGTCTTTCTAATTCGTTCAACTCAACCTCTGATGATCTGACAGTATTATTCAGCAGGTTGGTGATGGATGTGTGTACCTTTGATTGAGTTAAGTCAAAAGCTTCCTTTAAAGAAGTAGCCAGTGAATTGCAGCTGATGACCAACTCGTTGAGCTTCCTGAATACCAAGTCCTCATTGCCAGAGAACTTGTTAATCCCCAAATCAACCACCCTTACATTAGTAATGTGATCCTTGTGGTATTTGGAGAGGGACTTGGTATTCTTGTCCAGTGTCTTCTGAATATCCTCCACCCTTGTTAAAAGGTTTGAGATATCGGTTTGGAAAGACACGAACTGGCTGTCCAGTGACGGAGGGGAAGGTGCCACTGGACCTGCTCGGAATGCAACAGATACAACTGAGGAGGTACAGAAAGTGAAGGTTCTCCAGTTGTTGTTGCACCAGCTGAAGGAATAGAAGTTGTTGAAGAAGGAAGGGAAAGAGATTTAATGTGACGTTCATGCTGAGAATGCTCAGGTGTGAACGTCGGCGACGGTGGTGTAAGAATGTGTCTATTTCTAGGCACATTCATGGATGAAAGTAGTTGTCGAGAGGCGAATGTTGGAATTTCTTGTAAGGAGGAGAAGTCAAGTGGTGAAACTGAAACTTGTGGTTCTTGGGGCTGACCAAGGAGAGAAGGGAGCTGATCAAGTACAGTTGCATCAGCCATCTCCTGGTCAGATTCAGTCTCAGATGAATCGAAGATTCAAGCTGAAACTCACCCTCATTTATGCCAAGATCCATAAATGTTGGGGTGGCTGAACAGGTTGTTCAGACTCCTGATGACCAGTTTGAGTTTCCTCAATGGTTTCATCAGTTATAGGATCCGTTTCCGAAGTATCTTCTCCCTGAAAAGAGGTAACTGGAGCCTCAACTACAACTGCTCTTTCCTCAGTTGCAATATCATGGGCTTGTGATTCAGAGACCACGATCACTGGCTGTGACTGGTCAGATATAGCAAGTCCTGATCTAGATCTTCTTCTACTTTTGGTAGATCTTCTTGCCTTTGGAACCGCCTGGATGCCTGAGGGAGATCTCCAGGTTCTGCAACAGTCACAGCTTCTGCAGACGAACTGGTGGGTCCCTCATTATTTTGAGGCCCGCCCAGTTGTCTTTCTGACTCACCTGGTGGTGGTGCATCAGTTCTAGAGAATGCCAGTAGCATTCTTGGAGAAATCTGGACTTCATCAGATGTGGACACAAGGTTGTCCAGATTTCTTAATAATTCTGGCACAGAGTATAATGATTGCGTGTTATTGTATTCTTCTCTGCCCAGAATTAGTATGAAACAAAGGGATAGAAATCGCGAAAATGGGATACAAGGACCCCTGTTGCCTTTTAACTTAAACACCAAGCTTCTAAACAGGATGTTTGCGAAGTCCACCCTTAGTCCATTCCACAGGCAGTATGCCATCTCTGCCTGAAAAGAGTTTATCTGGTCCAAACCACCAGAACTCCCACCTAAACTTTCCACCAAATGGACCATGAAGTACTTCCAGGATGGTGAAAGCCCTCTCATAGTAATTGATCCTTTGGTCTTCAGTACACCTCCCTCCAAGACTTCTTTATTCCCCATGTCAGGAAGACCTGACGGAAGTTGATATTAGGAGAAATCACCACTGGACTCTCATCTTGTCTCCAGTAATTGAGGTTAAGGGCCTCCCTCAATGTCTCAGTGGTGATGGTACACGGGACTGACCCATCCTTTAAAGTGAAGGAGATGGATGAGCAGTCATCAGAATTGGACGCCGTGTACCAGAACTCGCACAAGTAATCATGAAACAACTTGTTTGGGTTCAAGAAAAGGCATCGCTGAGGGGAGAATCCCGAAGAAAGGATTGGATTTTCCCAATGAGAGAATCAGCGGCCTGATGCCCTTGAAGAGATGCCATTGGATTGTTTGGATTTAATTTTATTAATTTTGAACTTATGGGGCACCAACAGCATGAGAAACATTTTCGGATGGATTATACTCGACAGTGAGTAGATTCACATCACGAGAGCGAGATGAAGAAGATGATGATTTTGGAGCCATTTGAGATTTTGGATTTAGGTTTTGGATTTAAAGAAGAAAGAGAGAAAGGGATCTCGAATTGTGAATGATTGGAAGAGTAAATGAAAGGAATTTTGTGCGAAGTAAATGAGAAAAATATTTAGTGGGGGTATATATATGCAGTAAAATATTACCAATATATATACGAAAAGATATTTTAATCCCCAAATTTTACACACAATTTCAAAATTTGATTTTTTAGTAATTTTGAGAATTCAAAAACATTTAATACCTCCCATCAAGCATTTAATGCTATGACGGCTGGTATTCCCACTCACCCATTAACTTCAACAATTCCCATAAAAAGTGCAATAATTTTCAGCAAAAAGTCTTGACACGTAAGACATGTCAGGTGACGTTTGTGAGAGTGATACAAACACTCGAGTATCATCACGTGTCACAAGTATTCACCAAGTAAAACATAACGTTATGAAATCTGGTTGACCACCAGTTTAAGACAAGACCAAACTAGCATACTGGAGAGATTTTCCAGATGCCAGTTTCAACTGGAGATTCACCAGTTGCATTTTTCAAAATAAAACGAATTTTAATTGGAAAATATTTTGAGTCTTTCCCCCTAAAATGTGATCCATTTGATCAATGACTAGTCTTTGAGTACATCAAGGCGTTCAATCTCCGACCAATCAAGGATCACCTGGACCATCCTCAACTGGAGGGCCTCTCCAGTTTAATGAGGATTTAACATACCCAGTTCACTGATGAGATGTTTAAAAGTTTTTTCATCAAGAGGTTTTGTAAAAACATCAGCTAACTGTTTATCAGTGGGGATGAAATGTATTTTAATGTCTCCTTTCATAACATGATCACGAATGAAGTGATACCTGATGTCAACATGCTTTGTCTTTGAGTGCATCACTGGGTTGTGAGATATAGCAATTGCACTGGTGTTGTCACAAAAAGATTGGGGTTCTTGTGTATTTCATACCATAATCAAGTAACTGGTTTTTGATCCAAAGAATCTGGGCACAGCAACTGGCCGCAGAAATGTACTCTGCCTCAGCAGTTGACATTGAGACCGAAGTCTGCTTCTTACTGGTCCAACTCACCAGTTTTCCCCCCAGGAAGTGACAACCACCAGTTGTAGACTTTCTATCAATCTTACAACCTGCATGATCTGAATCTGAATAACCCATTAGATCTAACCCTGAGCCTTTGGGATACCAAAGACCAAGGCTAGGGCACCCTTTCAGGTACCTGAAAATGCGTTTAACAGCATGCAAATGTGATTCTTTTGGATTAGCCTGAAATCTGGCACATAGACATGTTGCAAACATTATATCTGGTCGACTGGCAGTTAAATACATCAGTGAACCAACCATTCCACGATATTCCTTTTGGTCCACTGGTTTACCATTTGGGTCAGAATCCAAATTCAATGGAGCTGAAATAGGTGTGGTTTTCGATGGGATAGAATCATATTTGTATTTTCTTAACAAATCTCTGACATATTTTTCTTGGTTAATAAAATACCATCCATGGTTTGTTTAATTTGTAAACCTAAGAAAAATGTTAATTCACCCATTAAACTCATCTCATATTCTTGAGACATGATTTTTGAAAACCTTTTACACATTCCATCATCAGTTGACCCAAATATAATGTCATCAACATAAATTTGTACCAACAAGATATTACCTTTTTCTTTCAAGATAAACAAGGTATTATCTATTGCACCTCTTTGAAAACCATTATTAAGAAGATGTTTAGTTAGAGTGTCATACCAGGCTCTTGGGGCTTGACGAAGACCATACAAAGCTTTGTTTAGTCTATATACCCAGTGAGGATGCTTTTCGTTCAAGAAACCTGGAGTCTGCTTAACATACACTTCTTCTTCCAACTTTCCATTCAGGAACGCACTTTTGACATCCATCTGGAAGACTTTGAATTGCAAATGAGCAGCATAAGCCAAGAAAATTCTAATGGCTTCAAGTCTTGCAACTGGAGCAAAAGTTTCATCGAAATCAACACCTTCTGCTTGACAATAACCCTTGGCAACCAATCTTGCTTTGTTCCTGACAACATTGCCATCTTCATCCATAGACCCACCTCGTTCCAATGGGTTCTTTCTTTAACCCTGGAGGACAAGGAACAAGTTCCCAAACATTGTTCCTTTCGAACTGGTTAAGTTCTTCTTGCATAGCCTCAACCCAGCTTGGATCTGCCAAAGCCTCGTCAATCTTCTTCGGTTCAATCAGTGATAAGAAGGTGACGTTCAAGCATTGTTCACTTGTGGCTCTTCTAGTCTGAACCCCACTATCTGGATTTCCAATAATTTGCTCAATGGATGAGCAACTGTCCATTTAGTTGTATTGACTAGTTGATATTGCAACAACATCAGCTGGAGAAGTCTGAATTGGTTCTGATGTTGTTGTGGCACGAACATCTGATCCAATCACCAGTTTCTGTGGTAAATTGAAACTGATGGAGGGATAAAATGGAGTGTCACTGGAGATTTTCTTCTGTGCAACTGGTTCCAAGTCTTGATGACTGGAAACATCTTCTGGTGTAGAAACTGATTGATGAACTTGATCAGATACACCATCAATTGAAGATAAATCAAGGCTTGGTCTTTTATTGATTGCCTCATTTGATTCATCGAATGTGACATGAATTGTCTCATGTACCTTTTGGAGTCTATAATTATAAACTCTATAGGCCTTTCTTATATCTTAATACCCCACGAAAACACCTTCGTCAGCTTTTGCATCAAATTTTCCCAACTGACTGGAATCGTTCAAAATATAAACTGGACAACCAAATACATGAAAATATCCAATGTTTGGTTTACGATTCCTGAGGACTTCGTAGGCAGTCTTCCTATGTCTCTTGACATAAACTGACCGATTTGGGTATGACAAGCTGTAGACACTGCTTCTGCCCAAAACTGGTAGGAAGACCTGATTCAGATAACATACTTCTTGCAGCTTCAATCAATGTGCGATTTTTCTTTCAACCACACCATTTTGCTCTAGAGAACGAGCTGAAGAGAAGTTTTGAGAAATGCCAGTATCAGTGCAAAATGACTCTAATTCTTTATTGATGAATTCAGTACCATTATCACTTCGCAACTGACACACTTTCTTGGTATATTTGAGTTCAATTCTTTTGATGAGTGAGATGATTTCACCAGGTGCATCACTTTTTGATCTGATGAATACCACCCAACAATACCTGGTGTATTCATCAACAACAACTAAAGTGTATCGTTTACCAGCTTTAGTTTGAACATTCACTGGACCAAAGAGGTCCATATGCAGCATGTGAAGAGGTTCAGTGATACTGAAGTTTTGCCTGGTCTTGAAACTGGCTCTTTTCTGTTTGCCCATCTCACACCCTGGACATGGCTTTTCCTTTTTAAAGGAAATTAAAGGAATCCCTTCCACCAGTTGTTTTCTAGATAACTTATTGATATTCTTGAAATTAAGATGGGATAACTTTTGTGCCACAACCAGTTGGTGTCCTCATCAGCTTTGGCATAGAAACAATGCTCTTTTGGAGCAGGTTCCATGTCCATTATGTACACATTCCCTTTCCTTGGTGCAATCATCACCACTTTCCAATCCTTGTTAATATGGTACCTTGAGCAATATCGAACAACACCTTATATCCATCATCACAAAGTAGACTGACACTTATCAGGTTATATTTCAAACCATTAACAAATGCAACTTTTGTGAACTGGACCTGTCCATTGTCAATGACACCATATCCTTCAGTTTTCCCACTTCCATCATTACAAAACGTCACTGCCGGTCCATCTTGGACAGTGAACTCTTCTAGCAGGGGCTTACATCCGGTCATTGTCCGTCCAGCAGCGCTGTCCAGATACCAGATATTCTTTTTTCGATCGCCCTGCACACCCAAGTAGATAATTAGTTATTTTTGTGAACCCATCTTTTCTTGATGGGTCCACCAGACTTCTCTTGAGAAGTCTCTGCAGATTTACTTGTTGGTTGGAACTGGAGGATTATTTCCAGCTTCAGGAGTAAAAACAAATGGTTTGATGGGAACAACAACATCTCCTTTTTCATTCCAGATTTTGCTCCTTTTTGAGCAGATTGATTTTGTTTTTGCTTTTGCTTCAATGGAGGAGTTTTAACAATTTGTTTTTCAACTGAAGAAGACGAAGCTCCTTCCAGATTTTTTATTCTGGCAGTACAACTTTGTACTTGCCTAGACAAACTTTGGAGTTGACTCTCCAGTTTTAACAAAAGGTTGTTTTCTTAGGCTGCTGAACCTTGGACTTGGGTTCAGCTGAATTCTGAGTCTTTGGAGTCTTGGGCTCTTTGGACTTTTGAGGTAAAGGATTATCACCAGCTTCCTTTTAACTGAAGCTTTAGCCTTTTTGGCTCCAGTTTTGACCTCAACAGGGGTGGTCTCAATGGATTCAGATTTGGCAATGTTAGAGGAGTAATATGGAGTCTCAACTCTAACTGATTCTGGCATCTGGTGAATTGTGGGTAAAACAGCTGCCATCTGAAGATCACCAGATTTCCAGCAGTTTTTTGAGCATCAATGGTTTTTGAAAAAGCGTCATAATTTTTACCAGATGCTTGTACCCAAGATTTGATAACCATGTGTTACTTTTCAAGATCAAATTTTAATTTTTGGTTATCTCTTTCCAATGCCTCATTTTTCAAATCTGACTCTTTGAGAGCCAACTGGACAAATCATTAATTTGACCTTTCATGTTGTTAAACTCAATTAAAACAGTTTCCAAGTATCTTTCACAGTCAGTTCTCATAGTTTCAACAAATAACAAGTCATCATTTAATGATTCAGCAATATCCAGTTTTAGTTCTGTATCCATTCAACATCAAATCTCTTACCTTCTTTTACCACCCATCTTCCAGAAACAACATCATCTTTTACCACTGGTTGTTGATTTTCTAATGCCATGAAACACACATCTCTAATCTCTTCTTCATCATCAGATGAGTCATCAAAGAGTTCCCATTTCCCTTCAGTTTGAGCCATCATGCACTTCTTTTCTTTCTCTTTTTCTTGTTCAAGAGACATGAGAGCAATTTGGGCCTTAAGTTTCTTGTATTTGGCCTTATAATCATCAGTTTTAACAAAATTTGGGACAACAGGACCAGTTTGGTTGTTCATCTGACTAGATCTGCATTCCTTCATGAAATGACCTTTCTTACCACTTATAGCAGATAAGATTGGCCTTATCCAGAGAATTTGAACTGGAAGCATTATTGGACCCATTAAATCGATTAGATTTATGCTTGAACCTGTTAAAGGTTTTAGCAATCATGGCTACCAGATCATCATCGTCAGTTTCCTCACAACCATTACTTAGATTTGTGGTTAGGCCAGAGTTCAGTAAGTTGTTTAACATCTCCTTCATAGAATGTAACTGGACATTCTCAGCAGACATTAAAGCAGCACAAGTTGCCCAGTAAGGTTGGCGACCTTGGAACTCTGAGCATGGTTTAAAGCATCTTGCTCAGCCAATATCCTTGCAGCATCATTATCTTCAGTGAATCTGAAGGCTCCATAAAGGGAAGCAAGAGTATGGCTATGCAAGGTCTTACCTTGTCTTAAGACAAGAACCATGTGTGCCCATTTGGATGGCAATACATCACAAAATTTCTCAAGAAGAATATCCTTATCCTTCTCCACTCCCAAGCCTCTAAGTTGATTAATTAGGCCAGTAAATCTGGTGTAAGTACCAGTTAAACTTTCATTGGGAAGAGCAAAGAAGGATTCATACTTCTTGTTTAGTGCAACCTTTCTGGTGACAATGGTGTCATTTCCTCCTTCAAACTGGAGAACTAATTCATCCCACATAGATTTAGCACTGGGAAACAACACAAGTGTTGGAATTAGTTCCTCAGGGACACAGCAAGGATAATGTTTTTCAGTCTGGTATCAAGATCAACCAGTCTACGATCCTCGTCTGACCAATGTTCCTCAGACTTTTCCCTGGTACCTCTTCTCCCAGTTGGGTCAAGAAGAGGGCTAACACCACTGGACATGGGTATATATGGTCCATCCTTGAGGATTTTCAACATATACCTCTCTATCCCACCAAAATGCAAGAGCATTCTAGCTTTTCATGTACCAAGGTCTCACCATTCCCATCGAATTTGGGAACTCGAGTATTGGAATAGTGTACATGGACATGGCTGGCTCCAGGTGTAGGAGGAGGAGGAGGATTGGTGTTCAAAGGAGTTGTACATTAATGTTAGGATTAGGATTAGTTCATTTTGGGGACCAGAACCATTCTCACCTTCAGCAGCCATCAAGCAGACCTAGGTTATAGAATTGAAACAATTCAACCTGCCCGCTCTGATACCACTTGTAAGTCCCAACTAATATTAAATGGGTGCTGAAGACACCTCTATGTCAATGGTGAGAGTACTTTGCAACACTATCACTTAATCTGGACGTGACCAGTTTAGAGTGATAGTATACCAGTTAACTGGAATGTTACTTATTAAGGTGACAGTAAATAAGTAAATACAATGCAATAATGTAACTGACAAGTAAGAAATATGGTAGACAATATTAATTTTCAAGTGTATTTTATTTATTGATTGTTAATAAAATACAAGGTTGTTGCGGAACCAAGATAATACAGAGATGTAAATATCCTAACAACCTATGAAATACAATTGATCTATACTTGGAAATTCTCCTAACAATCGAAACACTTAAAGTTGTGAAATGTTCCTTTTACGATTGAGAGAATATTGCACAAGTTCACCAATATTGCAGAATGTATGTGTTTGCAAAGTTATTGAAATGCTTGGGCAAGGACCTCTATTTATAGTCGAAGTATGAGCATGGGATCTCAACTTCGACGTACAAATATGGTTGACAGCACACAAAAGTATTAGTAAATAATCCTTTGTGTGTGTGCTAAATAAAGTAAGACAAAAGGTTACTTTATTCAACCACTCTACATCTTTGCACTTTTATCCACAGACAAGATTATTGTCCAGTTAAAAGGATGTAGTGTAAAAGGTCCTCCTCGTAATTAGTGTAAAGCTTTGTAAAGGCATTTACACTGAGGGATTCTCTAGTTGATTGATCTGCAGAATGTCAACTGGGCTTCGCTGCCATTCCCATTCTCTTTCTTCCACTTGTTGTCTTCGACTTCAATTGGAATGTCTTTAGGTATATGTCTTCAGATCTCAACTGGAGGAAGTCAGTTGCATAAATTGTACATTGCAACTGGACTTCAAATATTTTGGACAATTCTTCAAGCTCTCCAGATATACTGGAGAGATCCAGTTTTCAGCAAAACTGGACCTAACAGTAATCTTTAATATACATCATAAAATTAATTCACTCACTGATATGTTGTAATTTACTCATTTCTAACATATGGTTTGATTAGCATGTTTAATGAGTCGTTTTGTATAAATTAGTGCGTTTATGGTAGTTGTTAGTGTTTCAGGTTAATAACAGTACTTGAGCGTATTTTTGAAGAAAACGACATTCTGAGTGAAATAAGTGCTTACGGATGATTACCGGGTCGTTTGGATGAAGTTTGGAGAAAGTCCACAAAGTCAAACCTGGAATCAAAAAGAGCTGAGCAGCAGCTAGTAGCTGAGCCACAGCTATAAAACAGAAGCATTTAGCTGCGCAACAGCTCCTCCAATCCTAAATCAGCCAAAGTCATTGAAAGTCAAAAAGTCAACAACGGTCAAGGGTAGCTGCGCCGCAGCTTACTAGCTGCCCCGCCGCTTATGCCGAATCTGCACAAGAATTTTTGGAAACATATAAAGCATGCTTACTCATTCTAAAACCCTACCTTACTTTCTCCAGCCGAATTTTGCATCTTTAAGAGGAGGTTTTCATTAGTTTATTCATCCTTGAAGAGTCAAGATTCGTTGGATTATTCTCATCGTTCCGTAGTAGATT